>NC_057810.1:28396510-28696510 GCF_018294505.1 Triticum aestivum
AAGTTCGCGGACGGGTCCTGGTGGGCGTTGATTGGGTGGTGGGTGGGAGGAGGAGCAAATCCGGGGAGGGACGGCAGCAGGCATTGCAATCGACATATGAGAGGGAGGAGGAGGAGAGATGGTGCCTACCTCAGCTGCTGTGCTTCAGCTCAGCTCCGTCATCCATGGATCCGCTGCCGTCTCCATCGCCGCCTGTCCGTGAGAGATGGAGCGAGGGATGGGGCGTGGGTCTGGGGAGCGTTTCTGTTTGTCTGATTGCGCTCGAGTTGAATGCGCTGTAGGCAGGCGCCCGTCCCGTTGGTCAGGCCGGTAATAATAAGGCCGTCGTTAATGCCCCTGCTTACTCCAGCAGCGAGGGGCAGGATGAGGTGAGGCGAGGCGAGGCGAGGGATGCGGCCAAGTCCACTCCTCCACCTCTTGGCTTGGGCCTGGCTGTCTGTCCGTCCTCACGCACGACACCGCCCCCAAATTCAATCCATTCCATTCCTCCATCCCCCACAATCAATCATGCCAGTCACGCTCTCCCGGTCCCGGATTCATGCCCCGCCGCGTACGCACGCACCGCACGCACGCACGTCCCACCAACACGCACCGCACCGCTTGCAGTTCCTCGGGACACCGTCCACCGTACTTCCACAAAATGTACATAAATAAAGGAGTATAAACGAAAGAAGAAGAAAATGGCAGTAAAACACCGTCCGCCCTTCCTCGAGCTACCCAAAAAGAAGTGGACAAGGTAACCAGGTGCAATACTGGTCCAGTTTTTTTCTCAATATAAATAAATAAATAAATAAATAATGCCGCACTAGTAGTAGTAGTAGTTAATATCACATTCCCCTCCCGACCCAGATCGGGCTCCTCCCCTGCGATACATGTCCATGTGCACTTTAGTTGACTTACCACACCATACCTCGCCATGTTTACAGACATTTTCTGCCTCCCACAGCAGGCTGCTTATTTTCTCACCACATGGGATGGGATCCAAGGCAGCTCAGCCACCTCACCTAGCTCCATTTCCCAGCCGAAACCAAACCAAATCCTCGCACCACCCTAAAAATGCACTCCTACTTACTTACATTCACACTGTCAGAGATCACAAGGACCCATCTCAGCCTGCCAAAGGCCCAAAGCAAGGCAGTCAATCAGCCACCCAGTCGTGGCATTCGCTGAAACCACCGGCACTTGTATAAACAACTTACTGGAGTTAGTTCAAAAAACCGCTGCCATATCAACAGGGGCGTTCCTCTGCCCGCGCATCTCTCGGCTACAAGGACGCTAACGCTCGCCGCTAAAGGCTTTCTAGACCGGGCTTCTAAGTGGACAACAACAGCAGAAGAGCGAAGCAAGCGATGGCCTGCAACACGTCGCGCCGGCTAGGCTTCGTCGTCGGACAGGCACACCACCTCCGCGCTCGGCCCTGCTGCGTTGCCGCCGTCGCCGCTGCTGCTGTCAGGCTCCACGCCGAACCTGGCCGGCATGTACGGGTTGCTGTTCGGCGGCGGCGGCGGTTCCAGGCCTGGATGGTTGAGGACGGCGGGTATGTGAGCGCCACCGCCGGCGTGCTGCTGCTGGCTTCCTGGCGCCGCCGGGCCTGCTGAGGTGCTGCTGCTGCCGACGCCCAGGGCCATGTTCAGGTACGACGCCTGCTGCTGGAGCTGGGCAAACGTGAGGGCGGGGTTCGGCGTCCAGACGGGGTCCGTGTGCCGGCCAGGTGGAACAAAGTAGGTCGGGGCGGCTGAGCCTGAGCCTGGCGCTGACGGCGGTGCTGGTTGGTGAGCCGGGCCTGCTGGAGTCATGGAGGCTAGCACGGCGCCTGGCTGCGGAAACGCCGGCCTTAGGCTGTCCGTGACAAACTGCCCGCCCGCTGGAACCCCTAGGATGGCAGGGAGCTGCTGCTGCTGGTGGTGGTCCGTGGGGATGACATATGGCGGGCGCATCCTGAGGTGCTGCAGATGAGGAGAGGGCGCACGCAGCTGCTGCTGCTGTGCTGCTGCTCCAGCGGGCGGCCTGTAGCTGCCCTGTGGCCGAGGCGTCGGAATGCCAGGTGGCATTGTTCTGTAGAGGATGCTGGGTGGAACTGATTGTGGCTGGAGAGGGCGCAACTGTGGTCCGGCGGGTCCGTGGCTTGCATGTAGCGAAGGCGCTGGAACAAAAGGCGGTGATGTTGCTCCAGAGAGATTGCCAGGCCTCGCTGACTGTGACTGGACCGTCCGTGATGAGGATGGTAGAGCCACCGGCGGAGGGCGGACGTTGGGTCCTGCTGAACTGTGCGCTGCCGCTCCGATGGATGGCGATGGGATAACCGGCGGCGATGCTGCAATCCGAGCCGCTGATGAAGAAGACTCGGGTAGCTGATCCATTACAGGGCTCATCAATCTCCCTGCAACGCACAAGGAGAAAACTAACCATTACTCGCATGATCAAACGATTAAGGAGCGTCTCAGTAAGCAACAGATCTCAATGGATTTAAATTGTGCTTTGGCTTTTCAAGTCAATGTAGTGCAACCATCTGGCGTTGGGATTCCTTGAAAAGGAAGTGAGAAACAACAAGAAAATGACACTCCTCGCAGATCACACATGTAAGGGTTTCACCGTACAGAAACAGCCAAATATACACAAGGTGCTGGTAAATGAATCATGCAAGGACACCATGCTCCATCTTATATGTTGATCAAAAGAAAAAGAAGCGTTTCGAAAGATGTGTATCAAACAGAAATATCACAGCGAGCAGAGCTAAATGCTGAAAGACTACCTATGACCAGATCATTGTTTTGGAAAACAAACGAGATACTCTAGCAAACAGTTAGGTGGATACCATGAGATGCAACTGATGGCGTGAACTCGCGTTGGAAATTCTCAGCTAGTGATTTGCTCACGTAAACTTTCTGGTAGATACCATTCAACTGAGTCCGCTTCACACGATGAGCGGAATCTTCTTGTTGAAGTAACGAGTCATACTTCCTGTTTATCTTCTCTATTTCTTGGTTGCGCTCTGCCTGAAGTTGTGATCTCTGTTGACAAATAGATGTGCAGCCAAGCAAGACATGAAAAAAAACTCACGACGAGCACATGCAATTTACAGTAAAACAGATAATAGACAAACAAAACAAAAAAACAAACCTTATCGTCATGGCCTTTATCAAGCAAAGTGCTCCAATGAATTATTTTTTCCAACTCATTTCTCAGCGGTTCATCACTAAATGTTGGATTATTAAACACTAATGGCGTGACTGGAGGGAGTTGGGTAGGCTGCTCAGGACCGATAGGGATATGCTGAACTGTGGTTGATAATTGCCGTTCAGGCTGCAAATCCTGGGCTGCCGTACTGCCTACCATACCTGCTCCTTCTGCTCCTGCAGGTCGATCACGCATTGACGCTGATGGCTGTATTTCAGACTGCAGATCATGCTCAGGACTGGCTGCTGTGTTTGGTTCAAAACCAGCTTGTCTCCTTTCTTCAGAGCGTGTTCTTTCAAGTGGGTCATGCTGAACTGTGGTTGCTGTTTGCAGTTCAGGCTGCAACTCCTGGGCTACTGTCGTGCCTAGAACACATGCTCCTTCTGCTGCCACAGGTCGGTCCTGCATCAAGGCTGATGATTGTATTTCCGATTGCATATCAGGAGCTGCCACCACACCCAACGCATCTGTTGATTCTGCTCCGGCATGTGAATCCAATGAGGTTGATGGTTGCACCTTAGGCTGCGAACCTCGAGCAGCAGTGGCGCCCATGATACATGCTCCTTCTTCTGCAGCTTGATCCTGCATTGAGGTTGACAGTCGGGCTTCAGGCTGCAAATCACAAGCTGCCTCTGTGGCCAGAATACCTGCTGGTTCTGCTTCTGCTGGTGGATGACGCAAAGTTGCTAAGCTTTGTTGGGCAGGCAGACTCGTACTCTGTTCCACAGGCATTGAGGCTGGTGGTTGAATAGCATGAGGTGTCACCATGCCCGATAACTCTACACCTGCATGTGGATCCAATGAAGGTACTACATTTTGATGGACAGACAAACTCTGCAGACCAGACACAAAAGGAACGCCCCGCATTGAGGTTGATGATGATTGCATTTCAGGTGGCAAAACCTCAGCTGATATGGCACCCAAGGTACCTGCTTGCTCTGCCTCTGCTGGCTGATCCTGCATTGCTGCCTCGGGACCCACGATACATGCTTGTTTTTCTGCAGGTTGATCTTGCATTGAGGTTGACTGTTGCACTTCAGGCTGCAAATCGCAAGATTGGTTCAGGAGACATACTTGATAGATACTTGATTGGCAAGTTGCTAAACTTTGTTGGGCAGGTACACTTACACTTTGTTCCACATGCATACTTGATTGGCAAGTCTGAGTTTCAAATTCAGTAGACACTGGTAAGGTAGCTGGGCTAACTGGTGACTCCAAGTGGACTTGATCTGTATCAACAGTGTCATCATTGTTTGCAATAAGTCCCCTAACAAGAGAATCTGCAGGTTGATTCTGCATTGAGGTTGACAGTTGGACTTCAGGCTGCAAATCACAAGCTGCCTCTGTGGCCAGAATACCTGCTGGTTCTGTTTCTGCTGGCGGATGACGCAAAGTTGCTAAGCTTTGTTGGGCAGGCAGACTCGTACTCTGTTCCGCAGGCACTGAGGCTGGTGGTTGAATAGCATGAGGTGTCATCATGCCCGATAACTCTACACCTGCATGTGGATCCAATGAAGGTACTACACTTTGATGGACAGACGAACTCTGCAGACCAGACACAAAAGGAACGCCCCTCGTTGAGGTTGATGATGGTTGCATTTCAAGCGGCAAAACCTGAGCTGATATCGCACCCAAGGTACCTGCTCGCTCTGCCTCTGCTGGCTGATCCTGCATTGCTGCCTCGGGACCCACAATACATGCTCGTTTTTCTGCAGGTTGATCTTGCATTGAGGTTGACTTTTGCACTTCAGGCTGCAAATCGCAAGATTTGTTCATGAGACATACTCGATAGATACTTGGTTGGCAAGTTGCTAAACTTTGTTGGGCGAGTGCACTTACACTTTGTTCCACATGCATACTTGATTGGCAAGTCTGAGTTTCAAATTCAGTAGACATTGGTAAGGTAGCTGGGCTAACTGGTGACTCCAAGTGGACTTGATCTGTATCAACAGTGTCGTTGTTTGCATTAAGTCCCCTAACAAAAGAATCTGCTCCTTCCAGCAACATACTTGGATTAGCAATATTTTCTGCCTCAACATGTCCAGTATTTCTACAGTCACCAATTGAAGATTCCTGATGCAAAATTAAAGGTGTTTGTGATCAGTTGTCTGGCATCACTAGACTATACGCAATGACAATGAACACATAAATAAATCAAGTATGATGATACACGGAATCACGAAAAGCAAAGCAGGACACACTGGAATGACCACTATGTGCCAAGTTTTGGAATGTGCAAAATAAATACTATTTGTGTCAAATGGCGTAACTTTGAAAGTGCTTTTCAACAAGCAAGCGACATAAATGCTCAAACTAATATAATCGACAACATATGTAACTCTCGATGCCTACGGCACAATAGGCAATCAAGGCTGGAAAAATGATGATTGACTGCATACACAATCTGGACAACCCAAATACATGGTGGTGCATATTCATTTCTTTTTGGGTCTATACATGCCATCATTCCACACACACGACACACTATCACCAAGGTGGGACTATGGCATGGTGCAAGTGGCAGAAACTTATGGTGGCGAAGCAGCATTTTGAGGTGTTGTTAACTTACCATTTAGTTTATTTTCCATATTATCTCTAGCCATGTTTGTTAGGCACACACCTGTCGTAAGAGGATGGGGAGGTTACTTTCCAATTATTCTTGCGCCCATGGTTTTCGAGTCGCGACTCGGATGAGTCGCTTTGGGCTAGCGACTCGGAAAAAGTCAAGCCTGCAATTCCGACTAGCCGTGACTCACGACTTGAGTCAACACTAAGTTGAATCGACATTTTTTTGCGACTCATCGACTAGTCGCGCGACTCGAAAACCATGCCCTAGTTTTCCTGTCTGCCACTTTGCTTTTTCAGCTGCACCTACCTATCTATCTCCACCAAGGCACCACCAGGCCATAAACCTTCAAGCATGCAGCCTCGTAGAACTACCTGTTGTGTTCCACTCACAAGGAACACAACTGCAAACTAATAGACCAACTCGTCTCACTCACAATTAGAATGGGGAACTGCAGCAAAATAGCTCAGTTTTGGTGATCTGCTAATCTTCATCATTTAACTAGCTGCAAGATATAGCTCCAGGCAGTTGCAGTTCTATGTGCAACCTATGGAGAGTCAGTTGACCCCACAGGTTGTGTAATCACTCTAACTTCATTCTTGATATTGCATCAAAAAATCATAATTCAGAAAACTTATTGCTCTACCACTGCCACTGGCTTGAGGTTAACTCTTGCAAGGAGTCAGGATTAAAGCACAAGCAAGTTGTACCAGCACACAATCCTCAACAACAACAACAATAACAAAAACAATAACAACAACAATAACAACAACAAAGACTTTAGTCCCAAACAAGTTGGGCTGGGCTAGAGGTGAAACCCATAAGATCTCGCAACCCACTCATGGTTCTGGCACATGGATAGCAAGCTTCCACACACCCCTAGTTCTCTGGTGATACTCCAGTCCTTCAGAATAAATGCATTCTGGAAAGTGAAAATTATACCTGACCAACTGAATCATCATTTGCAGGAATAGTACTTGATGAACAACCAGCTCTTTGTGCACCCATGCCATCAGAACTAAGGATGGAGTTTCCTGGAAAATCAACAGCTTCTGATGCTGGTCCTTCACCTGAGTCCACAGAAGTTGCAGCTGGCTCATTTTCCATTGCCTGTGTAGATATGCCCCCTGACAGAACTTCATTTCGTACTAATGCAATTTCCATTAACAATCCATCATCTAATGACTGCTGGTTATCTGACACAGAACTTTCAACAATATGATACTCGCCACTCTGCTCCTTAAAATGGATAAATTCTTCCATAACAAAGTTCGAATCTGGTAGAGCAATATGCTGATCAAAGTCTTGATCTAATTGGCCTGATTTTGCTACCTGGTGGAGATTCTCCTTCAGATGTCGCTCTACAAGCCACCTATCAGATTGCAGTGCCTCGAGTTTGTTATGTTGGAGGCTCATGTGGTCCAAAAATGCATACATAAGCATAGTGAACCACTGAACAGTTAGCTTTATTTTGTCACTCCTGGTCACTTCATCAATGTGACTTTTACGAATATGCTCCAGAACTAAAGTGCACACTGCCTTCAGTCTGAGAACGTTGTTCTGTGTGTACGTGTCTAAACCTGAGATCTCAAGCTGTTGTTTACAAAGGATATTCTTTTCTCTCAAGGAGAAAACATTGTCAATTAACTCCATTCTTTTCTCCACGATCATGTTAGGAAGGTCATCCTTTGACAAATGACATTCTCTGTGAGTTTCTTGAACAGGCTCCTGCTCCTCTGAGATCATGTGATCAGCACCAGATGAGACCACTTGGGTGTCCTCCCATGAGATTTGGGTGTCCTCTACTGACACTGGTTGACCATTGATGCTAGTTTCAATTGAGATTTGGGTGTCCTCTACTGACACTGGTTGACCATTGATGCTAGTTTCAATTAAGATTTGGGTATCCTCTACTGACACTGGTTGACCATTGACGCTAGTTTCAATTGCTCTATCTGGATTTTTTCCCTCTGGGAACCTTAATCTTCCATAGATGAATGATGCAAGCTCTTCATTGCACTCACAGTTCAAGCTTTTTCCAGCAAGGGCAATCGACTCTCCAGAATTTATCTTATACTTAAGAACAGAAGCAGCATGCCAACACTGAAGAAAATGATTAAAGAACGTTGGCATATTTGATAAACATAAATATGAAAATAAAAATACAATGACTTTGCGGGTGTCTTTCTTACCAAGGATATGATGATTGCGTGCAGTATGCTCACTGGCTCTGTAACAACTAGATGATTCTTCAAAAAATACTCAAACAACTGTTCAGCCATAGCTCTTACATCATCCTGCATTTCCAATTTACACAAGATGCTCATTAGCCAGGTAAGCATGAAGAATCAATGCAAGAGCAAAGCAAAAGAATGAACAAATGAGAAAGGCACGTAACAAAAATCAAAAGAACCATTAGCGAGAATATTTTCCATATTCCAGTACTAAATCTTTGTTTCACATGGGTGTCAACTGTCAAGAATGTATAGTCATTAGACATATCAGATTAAATTACAGGAAGTGCAACAGAGCATATCTGAACTGCAGACAGTCAAGACAAATTTAGCAGCTCTTCACTTTGGGTTACCCTAATCACAGTCCTCAAGACAGGCATATATGAAAGCTCTTGAGAATGTACAAGAATTGGTGTGTTAAACTACATAAAACTCTTCTACGGTATAACTTTTAGCTTGTCAAGGTGAGTCAGACAAGCTTTAAACATTGACTCTTGAGTTGTGACCTACATAAAACTTGAGGGTTAGTGTTGACTTATAGCCTACCTGACATATTATATCTGATTACTAGTTGCACAATTTGTCCATGAATAAAAAAATTGCCATGACAAACTAGCCAAAGACGGAAAAAAATACTCCCTCCATATCACAATATAAGAAGTGTTTTGACACTACGATGGCGTCAAAACGTCTTATATTTTGATACAGAGGGAGTAGAGACCAACCATCGAAACAAGGGAGCAAGGGTTGGTCTTACTACCATTTATGTCAAACATTAAGCCCCACTAGATGTAATTGTGGGCACTCACTGGCAGTTAGTTTAGGCATTTTTTATATAAGTCCCATTCAGGTACAAATGCAAGATTAAATTTAGGATTTTGTTTGTTTGTTTTTGCATGCAGATAATAACGAGTTTGTACACTTTCTGTAACCTTCTGTACATTAGCAGAACATATTCTAAGCATAAGTGACTTCGATGCATCCTGCCAATAGCAGAACTAAGAAAATTCATACCGGCAATTGTAGGGCCGTAATTAGTTTTGACAGCTCTTTCTTAAGTTGGACGTGAAGATTCTTGGGTGTGCTCATCCGTTTTTCCACCCCTTCAGAACAAAATTGCATCAGAACATGTAATGAATATATGCAGCAGAATGTATTATATGATGATGAACATGATACCTAATGTTTGTTGTGTGTCATCTAGTGGTTGAAGAGCAGGACTCGATGTAGAATTTTCAGGCAACACATCATGGTGATTGTTGTCATGTGAACTTTTTGAAGATGGACCTGTGATTTCGCCAACCTTTCTACGCTTCCTTCTGGTTTCATTGGCTTCTTCTTCAGCAGGAACTTTGGCTGGTTCTTCCATGTTTTGTAAGATGTTATGGCTTGATTGTGGTGGCTCAGATATATAGCTCCAAGAGGGAGATTTTCCATCCAGTAAATCTAACCAGAACTTAGATGGGTCTCCATCCAATGCACACATTTCCTCTTTTTCACCTACTAGTGTGATGTTTCTTGAGTAAAATTTACCACTCATGTTAGCTTCCGATATGCATGTGCAGTTAAGTTTGGTGCTGCCTACAACATTTGTGGCTAATTTTTTCAAGAACTCTGAAACTACTTTATCCATAAAGTTGTCCCTTTCAGAGTTTTTACTTGCACAGTTGTCATGCTTAAGCTCATCAAGTCTAGTGAAGAGACATGATGCACCCCAACTGATAAAGGAATGGCTTGCGCTGTGTGTTATATCCTTCTTATCAATAAGCATGCCCTGTTTTGCAAGCACAAGCCACTTCTCCTCCATTGTCAAAGGAGTGTATAAGCGAAAAATGCTTGGATAGCTAAGATGTGACTCTATTTTGATTCTTTGAAGAGCCTTTTGATCAGTAAGTGGGTTCCAGTCACTATTATATATGATAATGGCATCAACAGATGACAGCTCAATACTTGGGAGGCATGCATTTGTTTCAATCAGAAAAACAAATCTCCCCTTGGTCTTGTCATTGAACTTATTAAGTGCCATCGCTTTCTTCGAGAATGATCCACAAAATCCAACACGTTCATATGACTCTGGGCCAAATTTGTGACGCACAACAGTTTCCAAAGTATCACCCATTGAGCTTCCACCTGGTACACCAGACTGCCAGAACATGCCAAGAAAACATGCTGAGTTAAGAAAAAATGAAGGAGTTCTCAAAGACACAAATTTCATAGAGGAGCATCAAGGGAATACTTCAATAAGAAATGACAACACTGCTGAGTACTTGAGGGAACATGTTTGGAACAATAAGTGAAATGGCGCTTGCATGTCACTTGGAGGAATTTGTCATATATTATTTCTTTTCATTGTTAATTACTCGATATAAGGAAAGTACTTTTGCACGTCATGGCAACACCATGTTCACTCGTGTAAAAATCTACTGACATAAATAGCATATTGGCATTTTATGTGGCACTCATGACATCGCACCTGAAGCAAAATGCAAGCAAGATAGCTTATGAGCATATTGTAGTAATGTAGAGATTATCCCTGGGGGGGGGGTCATGGGGACTATTTTATGATTATTCAAAGCTAAGATATTAATTATACAAGTTCAGCTTCTAAAACATTTATGGCAGCAATGTTTTAAAAACAGAGATTGTATGGCATAAAAAAGGAACAGGTGCCCTATATGTTACCGTACAATCAACAGTTAGGACACAGAAGAGAAATAATTAATAATAGATGCATGACTGAACGAATACCATATAACAATTTTCAGAACCATGATTGTTGATTTGTTGATGAACTGATTACCATCAGTATTAGCCAATAGATAACATGAAAGCTTCTAGGATGATAAATCAATCGTGTAACATGCAACAGCTACAGAGATCTAAGATTGGGTAAATTATGCCACACATGACCATAAGTAAAAGAGAGTGATGCCATGAGTATCTCACTTGAAAAAGAATAATGACTCTTAGCCTCTTGTTCCTTATTGCTTCAAGCATTTTTTGAAGAAGCAGTAGCTTGCCACATGCTTGCACTCTCGTAACTATAGGATCAGTCTGATCATGATTGTTGACAGGAGGTCGCAGGGATTCATCAACAAGGTAAGGGTCATCACAGCACTATAACATAACGACAAGAAGAACAGATAGAAGTCAGTAACAGAGCCATAACTTTGCAGAAAAAGGAATAAAGTACATGTACTGCAGACTGCATATAGACTGTAATCATACAAGCCGTAAATTTGTTTGCAAAGCACACCTTTGAGAGAGACATAATAATGTCATAAAGAGCTTTATCACTTTTCATCTGCGACTGGAGGACAGATGAATTTGAAAGCAGTATGGAACAATATGTCTGTAGCTGCAGTTGTGAAACATAAGCAGGAACCCAGTGCTCCAATATTTTTGAAGAACCTGCTTGACGCTCATATGCAATATGGCTTTTGAAGTTTCCTTTCAGCATCATAAGAGTCTCAGCAGTATCAACGTAACTTTCTTGCTCTCCAGAATTAAGGAATGCTTGAAGTTTCACGTATTCGGGAAGATTATCCTGCAAAATAACAATATTTAGCATGGCTTATTTGTGGTACAGAAGCAATTTTACCGGCCAGAGCTATTGATAGGCACCTTAATTGGGGAGCTCACAAGCAACATTCTGAAATCAGTGGGAAATTGCTTCAGTTGTTCGAGGTATTGTAAAGCTGACTTTTGATAATAATCAACTATGACTGCTTCCCAACCAATGTGTGCTATAGGTTCAATATCCTGTGTCATGGCAGAGAGATCACAATTAAATGGAAAGCATAAGTTTGAGAGATGGGCTAGGGGTGTAGTAACAACGACATCAATATGATACAGGTGCAATCTATGTGCTCTTAATTGGTTAGCAGTATTTGCTCAATAAAACTAGGCAAGGAAATACTTAGCAGTTGGAACTTACCTCTAGGATAGCATCAGGATGGGATAAGAGAACCTGTAACATACAGTGGCTTCCACTCTCATAGAATTCCAAATCTCGAATTAATTTGAGCTCATCTTTCCCCCCGTCATACACAACGACATTGATAAACGGTGCCAACTTATTGAACTGAACCTCCCATAAAGACAGAGAACCAGGAGTTGTGAGAATCAGAAAAGGTTGGCTGACGTCAGGTAATACAGACATTGTGAATAGCACGGTCTTTATTACATACTCCTGCATAACAAATGAGTTAAGCATCAAGTCCTTTTTGTTTAGGAAAGAGTTCAAAATTAACCAAGTACAACTGTGAGAGATGTACTTATAATGCTAAATTGTTGCATCCATGTAAACGAAGCAATAGAACAACTCACCATGCCGGTGGCCATAACTACTACAAACAAGAATGTGGGTGAAAAACTAGAGTAGCTGGACTAGTCTGCTAAGCTACTTGCATGGTTCCTACCTTATCATCAACAAGAACAGCACCACAGGATTTGTGCCAGTACTCTCGAAGGTGATTGACTGAATACAAGTGATCATTGTCAAAATCAGGATGGCACCCATCTGGCAATCTCTCAAGTTTCTGGAATGAGCTTTGCTTAACCTGCAAAGGCAAGTAATATTAAACAGAAGAGCTTAAGTACAAGTTTCCCGAAAATGTATAAGTTTCAAGCACTCTCGTATAAGTAACTTGTGACAAAGAGAACAGCGATAAAGATATTGTCAATGTCGTGGTAGTTCAATAAAGCCAGAAAAAAAAGAAGTGTAGAAAGACAACATGGTGCAGTTAATGTGCACTTAAACTTTCATGGACTAGCTAAATACTTATGAGTTGCTATGGGAGTTAAATAATCATGCCTATAAAAGTTTTCTTTTTTTACTGCATGAGTTGTTTCTAGAAAGAAAATCTCAAAATATATATCAATTAAATCAATTAATCATAAGATCATGGTACATCTGTCTACTACATATAATGTATGATAACTAGAGAAATTCATTTCTCGGCACTTAGAGGTAATCTCTGAAGGGAGGGCGAATGGACCAACGCTGACTCCGATCTTTATAAGAAAAAAAAAAGGAAATTCATGGAATTAGCAGATCAGTCAACACACAGTTTTCAGTTTTCTAAGTCTTGGTGGCTAGTACAATGGATCATCTTAAACAGAAAAAATCATAATAGTATACACAACCTAGAAAACTGGTATTACATTTCTGTGATGTTTATCTTCGAACTGATCAGACTATATTTTCTACCAGTCATGTCATGCATGAATTAAAATAAAAGTAATATCAGGCAAGCTATAGCATTAAAATTGGTTTTCCCACCACACCTTTGTTTTTTGGGGAATAGATGATTGTTTTGCAGCTTCACGGCGGTTCTCGTAATTCTCTTTAAGTTCGTCAGCTTCCGGCGTACGTAAACAGGATAAAGTCTCTAGTTCCCATGTTGCATGATCATAGCCAAGACCCCTCCATTTCACTAACCATTCAAGAGTACAATATGAGACACCAGATGAGCAAAAGAAATCATCCGAACAGAAGAAATCCTCAGCCAATCTTGGGGGCACAAGTAGCCTCTTCCTCAACAGGCGATGTGGTTTAGTCCACTCCTTCCAAATTGTCTGGGGAATCATTTCACAAGAAAAAACATAAGCATGGATCTTTTGCAAAGCCTCAGTCATCCTTCATAGGCACGAAGAAATAAAGTTCACCGCAAAAGTAATCACCTTTTCAGTATGAGTCCTCTTGTTAAACAAGGAAAGAAGATCAGGACCTCCAGGCATGACACTAATATCACCTTCTGGAACCCAACGGTTATGGACATGCGCCAGATTCTTATACTTGACAAAATACTGCTTGCTAGTTTGCATCCCTACAAACATAGAAACAATAAACAGAAGCACTAAATTAGGAAATAGAAGGCAATACTGCTAGGATAAATTTTGATTTTGTTTCACGCAAGATTTTTGTATTTGTTCTTTGCTTACCCTCAGCCTTGACATCCCACACAGACTCTATCCCATCAACAATATGATGTAAGCCAAACTGCAACCTCTTTTTCGTACAGCTGGTACAGAACCAATTTCCAAGAGACAAATATTGATCCAGACAAGACATATGGTACCTACTTTTGCAACCTTTTCCATCACAGGACCTATCATCAATTGAATATATACATTAGATCATCACAAAGTGAATAGTGTGCATGATGGACCAAAAGTGTATGCAGAAGATCAATAATATACAAAGATCAGATGAGAAGTTTTAATAGTGTGTTCTCTTACCATGCTAGGCAGTATAAAAGAACAGGAGATTTACAAGTTCAAAATTAGTTTTCATAAAACAGGTCAAGTAACCAAAATTCAGGATCTTCAATACTTGCACATATAGGGATGTACTTGCTCATGAATTGAGGGTAGAATATTTTCATTCACAAACCACAATAATATGTTCTTATGCTATCCTAGAGATATGGCTTCATTTGCACTACTATTTTCTGTAGGTAAAGCTGATGAAAAAAACAAATTGACTTACCTAAAAGTTCCTGGGGATCCAAGACCACAGGCAACACATATGTTGGGGTTACCATCTGTTCCATCAGATCGGGCCACCTGGAGATGTCCTGGAGCTGAATTTTCTTTCTGAACGCTAATAGGTTCAGCATCTCCAAGTGTGCTCTTAACCTAACATGATATCAAATACCAAAGGTTGAACCCCATACGGTTGATGCATAAAAATCAGAAAGCACATCAGGGGGAGGGGGGGATTGAGAAGACGTTGCCAAGAGAATTGAAGGTACTCCTGAGCTGTAGTTAGCGAGCGCTACCTCTTTGTGATGAATAGTAGATATTGGCCCACTTTGCAATGATGGTACAATGTTTTGCCTGCAAAATGTTAACACAGAATTAACATGTATTCAAAAAATACATGCCTAATTGCCCCGTATCAAAGAAGTCACGAAGGCTGAAAAGGAAAGCACCTTGCAGGGCCAGTGTGTCGATCTCTATCCTTTGCTGGAAGACTGCTTTCAGCCGCTATATCTTGCACATCGGTACGTTTATGTGGCAGTACCTACAACAATTAAAAACAAGGGGGCAAGAGAACTGATGCATAAAAAGATATTGCCAAAAGAATTGAAGTACTCCTGAGCTATAGTGGGAGAGGGCTACCTCTTCTTGATGAATAGTAGATATTGGCACAGTTTGCAATGATGATAGAATGTTTTGCCTGCAAAATGGATGGTTAACACAGAATTAACATGTATCCAAAAAATACATGCCTAATTGCCCAGTATCAAAGTCATAAAGGCTGAAAAGGAAAGCACCTTGCAGGGCCAGTGTGTGGATCTCTAGCGTTTGCTGGAAGACTGCTTTCAGCCGCTATATTTTGCACGTCGGTAGGTTTATGTGGCTGTACCTACAACAATTGATGACAAGAGATAGGTAACTGTCACTGCTTCAAATGGTGTCCTATGGAGTAAAAGGCACCGACTGTTGTTGGTGATTGGCTGTTGTAGTGTCTCTATACAGTTGCTGCTATAGCATGGAAAGTATAGTATTGCATATTGCATCTTCTCAATTAATGTCCATATGCACATCATTTATCCTGAACAATCAATACATGCAATAGCACTTAACATACTTGGCTTCCACTTAAGAAGATGACTAGCCCAGCAGAAGGCTAAAGACAAGTATAATAAACCCTCTGCCAGTAACATGGAGGCAAAGAAAGAAGTATTGCAAAATTTGATAGATCATGCACCAGATGCCATTGAAGTGTCCCAAGAACTCACAGTAATGTTCAAAGAGTTTCCATTTTTGCATAGTAAAATGGTGGAATTAGCTCTGACCAAAATGAAATGCAGACAGTGGAAGAGAGACAAACCTCTGAAAGCGGTGTAGAACATTGGTCAACTCTTGTGTCTGAAGTTTCATGTAAACCAGAAATAGGACTTTTGGGAACTTTACAGGCAGCATGGCTTGAATGTCCCTTGCTTTTTTCAATCAACCTCCTACCTTCACACAGAATAGCAGTGTTGCTGTCTGCCACATGCCCGCTTGAAGTGTTCTCCTTGCCCATCCTGTCAGGGGAAGCAACTACAACTGAAAATTTAAGAGACAAGTTAGATATGATAGTACTCAGATGAATTAATGCAGGCTAAATGACCAAGTTGTACAACTAATAGGCAGGTTTCATAAACTAGAATGCAGGCTAAATGCCAAAGAGTAACACATATATGGAAATTTTCATGTTGATTTGGTGCTCAAACAAAAATGGTTTTGTATGATTGCGCCTAAATGATGGTGCCCTAGATATGTCCCCCACCTTGAAGCCTAAAACCTTGACTAGTTTGCGTCGACATACTAATGTTTTCTGTAAAACTGTCTTCCTTTTTAATGCACAGAACATGACGCAGTCAATGATGCCTGACTTGTGTGCCTACACATTATGGCATTCCCATATAAACCTTCAGCTATTCCTAACCACTAGGCAACCCTGATGATTACAATGTGATTTGATAACAGAGCAGGTAAACCAGCACAGGCCATTAAAATTATTTGTCTCAGATGATGGGGCCATCCAGCCTTTAAGCAAGTACAGCAAGAGCCCAACATGAGAGGAACTAATACCTGAGGCACCCGGTCTTACGCCCGTCTTGAATTTCTTGATGTAGCTTCTTGCATCCATTCTTTTTCGCCGCTTCTTCGACGAAGAGCCAGCATCCCCGTTGCTCGCATGCTCACTCATCACTTGCTCCTCTGCACCCATCCTAGAGCCAGAGCTTCCGTCTGAACCTCTTGACAGAGAATTGGGCACACTGCTCTTCTTAACCGCCCTCGACCCTCCGAGCGGCGCTTCCTCCACCGCTCTGTTCTGCTGCCTGTCACAAGACGGTGTCATCACATTTGCCCCCGCGGAACCCCTCTCCCGACCACCAGGAAGGGGTGTGCTCCGACCTGGGCTCCCCGGACCCGACGCGCCTGGCCCTCCGTGCGGCCGCAACCGGGGAGCTTCCGGTACAGCCTCCGGGTTGCTCCCCGCCACGCTCCCGCTGCTTGTCGGCGGCGCCCCTCCCGGGCGGCTGTTCCCCATTTCGCTGCTCTGGAACCTGGAATCAGTGGGTCACAGAGAAAAAATTCAGTCAGACACGGGGGGGGGGGGGATCCAGTCAATCGCAAATCCGCAACACCGGAACTAGAATCCCAAAAAAGCCCGCACCAACCGCGCGACGCCGAAGGAGAGATCGGAATCGCAATCGAGCGCCGTGCGCCGCCCGCGCGCACACGCGCCGGTCCGGGGGGCAAAAACCCCCAAAATCAGAGGTCGAGACCAGGTGCCGAGGGGCGGAACCCTACTCCCGGGCCAGTCCCCTCCCCGGAACGCGCCCGCGGAAGGCGCGCCGGCGGGCGGGTCCGCGGAAGGGAGGGAGGCGGCCCCGAGCGACGGCGCGCGAAACAGAGGAGGGGGAGGCGGGCGGGCGAGAAGCGGGGTACCTCTCCGGGCGGGCGGGCGGGCGCGAGACGGGCGGAGAATGCGGGCCGGTCGCGGCGGCGGGCGGCGGCGACGGAGGCTAGGGTTTAGCGCGATCGCGCGGCGGGCGGCGGGCGGCGGCCGCGACGGGGTTTTGAGCGGCTCCGGTGGGAGAAAGACGGGGGAAAACGCCGCTGTTACTGCCTGCCTCCTGGCTCTGCTTCTTACCCCCCCCCCCCCCCCCCCGCGCCGCGGCCACTGCAGTGGCTTCTGAGATATGTCAGGTCTTTCCCCTACCCCCACCATTGGACCAAAAGGGTTGGATGTAATAATGTCATTATTGGATAATAATTGTAGCGCATTTATTGCGGGGCGGAAAAGACGAGGGACATTAATTCTATAGACCTGGAGTTGGTGCGAAAAATCACAAAACTGACCTTTGGCCAAAGTTCAGCACAAAATGGCCCTCTTTTGAAAATATTTCATAAAATGGCCCTACACGCATGACGCGCGCACCCGGGTCGCCATGCTAGATATCATAACGCCTCGGTCAACGGTGCCACGCGCGTCGATGCTGACTGTCACGTCGGCTTGGCCTTGGGCCCATGACGCCTGGGCCCAGGGCGCCATGGGTTGTACCACGACGCCCCGGCCCGGGGCGCCATACCCCTTCACTACATAGCCGCCCGAGCCCCTCTGCTCTCTGTTCGTTCTTTCTCTCCTCTCTCTGTTCTTTCCCCACTCCATGGCGCCCCTCAAATCGCCCCTCCCTCTCTCCACTCAAGAGCTGCAGATCTGAGCCGAAGATCGATGGATCCGGTTGCCCTTCGAATCCTCAAGGTATTCTCCTCCCTTTCCCCTCTTTCTATTGGTTGAAATCTCTCCATTTGATTGATTTGGGTGAAACCCTAGTTCATCCTTTTGTTGAAATGTATAGTGGGTTTTGGTGTGATAATGTAGGGATTAGTGTGATTTAGGATATGTATGGCTTACAATATGTATGATATAGGATTATTATGAAAGTGCTATGAATTTGGTTAGGATATGTACGCACATATATATGGTGTATGGAAGAATTAGTGCAAATATATGGTGTATTATGTTGTAGAAAATTATATGCACATAAATGGTGTATGGAAGAAGAATTAATGTAGAAATTTTGCACATGTATGTATGTTTTTGCACTAGCGCGGATATTTGCAAATGACAACGGGGCTACCATATACATTTGTAATTTGCAGGATGGCTTCTCTTATCCATCCATCGTATGATCAATTGCATCGTGGACGGTTCATGGCAGATGAAGGAAGGGTTTTTGATCAGCTTCACCTGAGGTCCGGTTCGGTTCATGACAAGATGAAGTATGACGAGCGATACACGGAGTATATCCGGAAGACCGAGCTTCTCCCTTTCATCTCACTCGTGTCTCGTTCGATGCCGAAGATGAACCCTTGTGCGATCACGACACTCGTTGACCTATGGCGCCCTAAGACGCATACTTTTCACTTCTATGCTGGGGAGATGACTGTCACTTTGCAGGATGTTACTCTGATCACCGGACTTCCCATCAAAGGAGAGCCTATTTGTTTTAGCATAGATTCTGATGGATGGCGTGAGATTATGGTTGGACTCATAGGGAGGGAGCCAGGGGTACAAGGGAAGTCCGCCGGTGCAAGTTATCATTGGATTGCTGAACACTTTGGGGAATGCCCGGCTGATGCAGACGATGAAACGGTGCAGCAGTATACCAGGGCATACTTGTGGTATGTAGTCAGCCGGACTCTTTTCTCTGACGGCACTGGCGTGAACGCTTCCTTTATGTGGCTTAAGCTGTTTGCTGGGTGGGAGCATGGACTCGACTAGGGTACAGCGGGCGGTGTTGGCTTATTTGTATCGTCAGGTAAGTAGTTTTGCTTATAATATTGTGTTCACCATGTAGAAATTTTCTCTAGTTTGTAATGACATATTTCTTATTTGTGTGTAGCTGGACAAGGCGTGTCGTAGGGGCGTGAATCTAAGAAACGTCGTCGAGTCAAAGGAAGCCAACATTGGTGGTCCGATGCTTCTATTATCGATCTGGAGTTGGGAGCACTTGCCACTGGGGCGGCCGACACCAAAGGGTTACGACCGGTGGGATGATCATCATGACCCGGACCGTATGCCTACATGGGCGTATAAGTGGGATAAGGTTGAAGGTTTTGTTGGCAGTTCAAACACCACGTATTTGCACTACTGCAACGAGCTTGACATCATGACCCTGGTGCAGGTTATCTTAGTAGCCTCTTGCTTTGTCTCTTTAGTTTGTTCGGTTTTCCAAAATTCATACTAACAATGTAGTTTTTTCTTAATCTTTGTTTATAGGTTACCTGGGAACCATACGGAACGGAGGGCAATATTGGTAGGGGAGCTGGTTTTATTACTTTCAGACTTAACCCAAAGTGTCTACAGGAAGCACACTTATGGCGGATGCGTTGCCCATTGATTTGATATTATGATGTTGAGTTTTATCAGCCACAACGAGTTATGACACAGTTTGGCTTATTTCAAGAGACCCCGCCGAAGTACAAGGACACTTTGCTACATTTGCATAGGTAAGTGCTTAGCGGCGACTAATGCTTTGTCCATTGTTTTCAAGATACTAACAAAAATGCAACTGTCAAATGCTATGCAGTCTTGACAAGATGAAGCAGAAGAGTATAAAAAAATGGGATCGAGAGCATGACATGTATATCCAGGAGTTCAAGCACAAGCTCAATAAGATTGAGCTTTCATTGCGTCAACCGACTTCTAAGCCTCCCCGACGGCCTTTTGATACGGAAGCATTCAACAATTATCTTGTGTGGTTTCGTTCCATTGCCCGTACTCAACTTAACGCACCCACATTTCAGCCAGGGGACATATTACATGAACCCAATCCAGGTTTTGATCGGATGGCCAATATGGAGTACAACAGGCTTATTAGAGATGGTAGACGGTATGAATCGGCGCCAACTAACCGCTTTGTGGTAAGTTACCGTTATATCTATATGCTTGCCTACATTGTGCCAAAATGATTTGTCCTATTGTGTCCAACAGCAAAACGAGCTCTCGAAGCATGTCAACGACGCCGATGAGGCACTCAAGTACCCTCCAGGTGAAGAGTCGTACAATAAGCTTAAAGCTTTTGTTGAGGTATGACATTTGATAATTTGCTTTTCATACACATTTTTGAGGTATATCTCCTTACTTCATGATATGTCAATTTCATAGCGGAGCAAGTCTTGGGCACGTGGCCTTGGTGCTCTACTAGGCTGCTGTTCCACCGATGTCGCTGTCCCTACAACTTCGAGGTCAAGATCATCATCAAGCGGCACCCAGCAGCAAGGCGAAGAATCAGTTGATGACATGGAGGAGGAGGGGGATGAACAGACGCATGATGAGATTAACACCTGCAGATGCCCGATGCGCCTTAGCCTAGTCAAAGGCGTGGAAAGTATACTCCGGGCAAATAAGTAAGGAAGGCACGTAAGGACCCGGTGATCGAGGCCGCCTCAGAGGAGGAGGAGGAAGAGGAGGTGGAGGTGCCGCTGTAGAGGAGAAGGCGCTTAGTGAAGGGGAAGGATGCTGCACCGGCTAAGAGGGTGAAAGGAAGGAAATAATGCATTTGTCTTCAACTATGTAGGAAACTTTGTGGTGAACTATGTATGGAACTTGATGCATTTGTGGTGAACTATGTATGAAACTTGATGCATTTGTGGTGAACTATGTATGAACTTGATGCATTTGTGGTGAACTACGTATGAAACTTGATGCATTTGTGGTGAACTATGTATGAACTTGATGCATTTGTGATGGTTCTCTTCTACTTAATGTACTTGTACTGAACATGCATCAGTTGACAGCATGACGCCCTGGGCTGGGGCGCCATGCCTGTTGCCAGCACGACGCCCCAGCCCAAGGCGCCATGCACTAGTAGAAAAAGGGTCAAACGTGAAGCACATTAGTGCCGGTTTGATTTTGGCCCGGTACTAATGGTACCATTAGTGCCGGTTCGAACGGATTTGCATTAATGCCGGTTCGTGTTGAACCTTTAGTACCAGTTCGTGGCACGAACCGGTACTAAAGGGGTGGTGGCAGGCTGGCGTCAGGCCGGGGCCCCACGATCACCTTTAGTACCGGTTCATGGCACGAACCAGTACTAAAGGCCTAACCTTTAGTACCGGTTCGTGCCATGAACCGGTACTAAAGGGGTCTGACCTATAGTACCGGTTTGTGACACAAACCGGCACTATAGGGCAATTTTCAAACTCTACCCCCCCCCTTGTCGCCATTTCAGTTCTGAAAAAATCAAAAGAAAATGATAAAAACTTCAAAAAATAAAATCCTTAGAGAGGTAGTTATATTACTACATCTACTAGTTAGGAAAATTTGAAAACTACAATTTGGACATGTTTTGCAAAAAGTGTAGGGAAAATGTAAAACGGCTATAATTTTTACATACGATGTCCGAAAAAACGTATAATATATCAAAAAATTCAGCACGAAAATCCGCATCCGATGGAGACGGCCTATGGCCTGTTTGGAATTTTTTAGAATCCTCAAATTCCAAAAGGAAAAAAAGATATGGTCAAATTTCAGTTTTTTTAAAAAAATTTGGTTAAATCTGGTCAAACTACTTATTCAAGAAGTATTAGTGTTAATACATAATTATTCAAGAATATTAGTGTTACTAAATAATTATTTCAATTTTTTGAATTTTTGGTAAATCTGGTCAAACTGTGGTCAAACTTATTCAAGAAATATTAGCGTTACTAAATAATTACTGTTTTTTAGAATAATAGTTTCAAACTCAAACGGTGAAATGTGTGCTTCATGCTCAAGCTAAACTCCTGAGGGTTAATAGGATTGACATCCTACTATTGTCAGAAAAACAACAAGTGCAGACTCGGAAACGAAGGAGAATAGAACCCGAAAGTTAAGCGTGCTCGGGCTAGAGTAGTGAGAGCACTAGTGCAGAACCGGGCAATAGCACTGGTTCGTAAGGCCCTTTAGTGCCGGTTCCATAACCGGCACTAAAGTGTGGTCACTAAAGCCCCCCCCTTTTGTACCGGTTCAGCACGAACCGGTGCTAAAGGGCGACCACGTGGCACGAGCCAGCTCCGGGGGCCTGGAGCCCATTAGTACCGGTTGGTAAGACCAACCGATACTATAAGGTTTGGGGGTTTTTAGTTTTATGATTTCTTTTTCATTTAATTTTGTGTTTCCATTTTAATTCTTTTTCATTTGCTGGTATTTTACGATACTACACATTGTACACGTTATGCATATATATATATATATATATATATATATATATATATATATATATAATTTCTAGTAGAACCAATCATGCATATATATATATATATCATCAATGTCTCACAAACCACCATATTAATTAATTCACACATGCACACATGTATAGCTATATACAATTTCTCCTACATATGCATGTTGCCTTCGGAGCCAGTGGCATTAGCCTAATTGGTGCCTTCGGAGCACGATGACAATTGAAAGTGGTTTTCATGGGGGCGGTAGCGGGTAATGGTATTCTCCCTTCGGATTTATGACCTGGTCGAGCAAAAATCCCGCTATTTCCTATTGAAGTGCTTCTACGCGCTCCGTTTCTAGGAGCTTCTCCCGCACCTCTTTGAACTGTTAAGAAGGAGATCAATATGCATGTGTATTAGTTTGTGTGACTAGATATCGATAATGGTGTAAAAATTGTGAATAGTGTTCTGACAAGCGTACCCATTCCTGTCTTTGAGATCTACTCCTTTCAGACGCCATCATGCGAATGTTCTCGCAAACGCAGAATGCACACAGATCAGTCCCCTGCGCCTGCTTTAGGGCCTTTACGAGAATGGAATTTGATCAGATAATAATTAATCAAGCATGATAATTAAAGAGATGGCAGCTAGCTAGCTAGCTAGTACTACTTAATTACTTACCTTGGATCGAAACCATTTAAGCTTTGGTTTCCATTCGCCTTCCGTGACCTTGATGAACCTTGCCCAAGCCCTGCCCCGCCGACAAAGAAAATGAATAAAGGGGTTATTAAATAGTTCATATCATGAAATGACGAACTAAATAGGCCGAGATATATAGTTAATAATGATTGAATTAAATTACCTGTTGACTATCCCAAACAAGATGTTATAGTCAGTTTTTGCTTTGAGTAGTGAGTCCAGTATTTCAACTGTTCCGTCGTCAACTTTAATGATACACAAGACCCAGTGAAATCTGCATGCACACACGTTTGCATGTCTTAATTAAGCGGGCATATGTAAGCAAAAACATGTAGCTAGCTAGTAGGCAAAAACAGAGAATTTGTAGTACAAGACAGTGTGACTCACTGGAAGTTGTAAGGAAGTAGTATATCTTCATTGTATTTGAGGCGCTTCAAGAACTCTAGCATGTTGTCCTCTACGTCCTTTTGCTGACGTGGATTCATTAGCCATGTGTATTCATTAACGGTGTTTGGGTCAATGAACCCAATGCCAAAGCGTCCACCTTTTCTCATTTCATACATCTTCATCCTGCATAATACCACAGAAAAGAATATAGTGAGGATAATTACAGGTAATGATTGATCAAAAGGATCACTACAGCTAGCTTGAGACTTAAATTACAGAAAGAAATCACTTACAGACAATAGCAACTGACGATAGATTTGTCGAGTGCGTCTTGATTGTATAACTGAAACAGTTCAGAATACTCAACGGACAGAGCTTTCTCATGGAAGTAATGCTCCTCCTTGACATTCACCATGAGGGAAAATCGATCTGAAATGTTGGTAATGTTCATGTACCATTGATGCAATTCATACATTCTCGTTGGGAGGTTCTTGACCTTGTCTGGCGCGACCAAAGGTTGGCCCCGGACATATTTCCGTTTTATTTCATCCTCTCTAAGCACAGGCATGGGCTCGATCTCGAGGAGTTGTCCAACAGTGATGTTGAGAACTTCAGCCTGCATTATATGCTCCTCCGTTATTACCACATTGCCACCTCGGGAACATGCACTGTTTGCCCACAATAATATTGGGCGCGCGTACTGTCACGTGTTGTTGGCACAACAAGCGAGGGGATCGATTGCGCCGCCTGTTCTCCCAGCTGGGGAATGGTTTTCCCGCATTTTTTGTCAGCTGCTTCTTGTTTGCTCGATCCCGATGTAGACGTGCTCGCCTCCTTTTGTAGACGTGCTCGATTTAACTTCCTGATGTGGCGCTCATAGTCTGTGTCAACAGGCTTGGGAGCTGGTGGTTGAGCCATACGAATGAAGTGGTCAATCGTTTCCTCAGGCACTTTCTCCCTTGGCGGCGGTGGCGGTTTCGGTGCAAAATGGGCTTCCACCTCGGCCTTCGATATGGCTGCGATTTCCTCCTCGGACCTGTCATAAGCCCTCTGCGGAAGAGGCGTGAGGCTTGGACCATATTTATATCGCTTGCCTCCGCCTGTACTTCCTGTACTACCTCGACTCGTACCGCTACGCACCATAGCTGCGGGGTGTCTCTTCTGCGATTGCTGAGGCGGCGGAGACGGCTGACGGGGCTGAGTTGGACGAGGAGGAGTGGCCTGAGGTTGTGCCGGACTTGGAGGAGGAGTGGACGTCTGACGCTGTGGCGGACTTGGAGGAGGAGGAGTGGCCTGACACTTTGCCGGACTTGGAGGAGGAGTGGCCTGACACTTTGCCGGACTTGGTGGACTTGCAGGAGCGGGAGACTGCTGACTCGGTGGCGGACTTCGACGAGGAGTCGGCTGACGCGGTGTCGGTGGCCTTCGAAAGATGATGCAATCCTTTTTCCATAGGATGATACGATGTTTGGCCTCTCCGAGAAAGCGCTCGCCGTCACCTCCAGGAATGTCAAGCTGTAGCTCCGAATATGGTGGGTCCACCACCTCATCAACCAAGACACGAGCATAGCCCGCTGGAATCGGGTTGCAATGGAAGGTTGCCTCGGGGGGATTTGTAAAAGCAACGGCGTCCGCCAC
Source organism: Triticum aestivum (assembly GCF_018294505.1). Classification (NCBI taxonomy): domain Eukaryota; kingdom Viridiplantae; phylum Streptophyta; class Magnoliopsida; order Poales; family Poaceae; genus Triticum; species Triticum aestivum. The sequence continues at coordinate 28,421,930 of NC_057810.1, forward strand.
CTTCATGGATATGTTCTTCATTTTGACGTGTAGCTCACAGTTAGTGTTCTCCGTGATGTCATCCACGGGGTATCTACCCAGCATTGCGTCGTCCTGGGCGGCCGAACCCACGCTGCTTCTCGGCATGGATGGGCCGGTGCTATCCAATGCTGGATCATCCGCTAGCTGCTGCAGCTGCTGAGACCCCCTTTGCTGGGTAAGTGAGTCGATCTGCTCCTGCTGCCGCTGGAATTTGACTGCCAATTCCGCTTGACTTGCTTCTAGGCCTTGAAGGCGTTCATAGTCCCGCTTCCTCTGCTCCTCCTCCATCTTCCTCTTCTTCTCCTCCGCAATCTTCTTTCTCGCACGGGTTCTGTAGTCGTTGTTCCAGTCTGAAAACCCCTCATACCACGGAATAGCGCCCATGCCTCGTGTTCTTCCCGGGTGTTCAGGATTTCCCAGGGCACGCGTAAGCTCGTCGTTCTCTCTGTTGGGCTGGAACACCCCCGATCGTGCCTCTTCTATTGCAACAAGTATCGCATCGTCGGCTCCCTTCAGACTTGCCTTCGTCGAAACATTGCCTGTCTTCGGGTCCAACTCCCCCCCATGCGCATAGAACCAAGTCCTGCACCTGGGGGGCCAGCTCTTAGTAACCGGAGTGACACCTGCATCCTCCATCTCTTTCTCAGACTTATCCCACTTAGGCATTGCCACCGCATAGCCACCTGGCCCCAGCTTATGGAACTTATCCTTTTTTCGGCATTCTTCTTGTTTATTCTCGACCGTTCCTTAGCTAATTCCGAATCCTTGAATTTCACGAAATCGTCCCAATGAGCACGTTGGTTCTCTAGTGTTCCCTCGAATACTGGAGTCTTCCTTCCTCCCTTGACGTACTTGTCCCATTCACGATTCTTGTGGTTCTTGAATGCAACCGCCATCTTCCTAAGAGCAGCGTCCTTGACTTTCTGCACATCTGCTTCTGTGAAATGATCTGGTAGGGTGAAATGTTCCATGAGAGTATCCCAAAGCAGATCTTTTTGATTCTTGTCGACAAAAGTAACATCTGGACGTGGAGCAGCGTCCTCTTTGTCTTTTTGTCTTTTGTCTTTTGCTGGCTCTCTCCATTCTTGAAGGGAGATCGGGAGTTGGTCCTTCACAAGAACTCCGCACTGACGAACGAACTTGTCCGCAATCTTCTTAGGCGCTAATGGTTCGCCATTAGGTTTGACTGCCTCGATATTGTACTTTACGCCCTCCTTCAACTTTTTGTTCGGGCCTCGTTTCGTCCTTTTGCCTGAAGATTTGCTCGATCCGGATGGCTGAAAGAACAAAGATCGATTCGTTAATATATCTGCAAGTCATTTAAAACATGTGATGATCACCAGATACCTGCTTATATAAATATATATACCTCGCCGGTCTTTGTTGTTTCAGGATCAACATGTTCTTCGTCATCGTCATAACCGTAGTTCATGACTTCATCAATTCGGTCGTCGCGATCGAATATCATATCACCCTCTCCGGTGTTGTTTAGAAATTCGGAGCCGTCATAATCTTCTTTATTCTGATCATCATCTGGCCCGCGTATCATATCGAACATGGTCTGTTCTCCCTCTCTGTCGGTATTGTCTGCCATAGCTTTTATTTAACTAATCCAAAAGAAATATAAAACAATTTAGTATTCAAATTACATCGTCTCGAATAATAGATATAATCTCGAATACATCGTCTAGAATAATAGATATAATCTTGAATACATCGTCTCAAATAATATATAATATTGAATAGTACATCACTGGCTAGGTAGCTAATTAAAGATCGAATACTACAGAAGAATCTAGGACACTCGCGGTTCCTGCGGCGCGGGCGGTGGACACCCAAAGAGAAGGAACCCTCACAGGATCATAGCTGAAGTGAGATCCCCGAAGATACTGCCAGGTATTGGAGAACCTGCCGCCCTCTAACGCAACCATGTAGCGATGGACGTGCTCGTCCTCCTCCCTGACACGGCGACGTACCACCTCCGGCGGGGCCGGGTCCCTCCGCACCGAAACTGGCCCACGCGAACGCCACCAAACGAGATCAGGGTCGACGACGGGACCCGGGGCCGGGTTCCTCATCAAGCGGCGCGCCCCTCCAGGCAGCACCTCCCAGTGCCAGCCCGGCGGAGCCCAGTCCCGGACATGGGTCGGCTGGACGTCGTCGTGGACGGGTCGACGGCGAGGATGCGGGCCGGGCATCGTCGAGAACAAATACTAGCTATATGCCCGCAAAAAGTAACATTTTTTAATGATTGGATTTTGATAACTAAAATTTCTAACATTTCTATATAACACTAATTATGCTATCATTGCATATGTCAAAAATCTATATACTATTTCATACTAATTAAGCATCTAACACTAAAAACAGAAAACACAACTTCTATACATCCATTAAAAAACTGAAAAACAACATTATATAAAAAATTTCCATACTAATTAAACACTAATTATATCCATCTAACATGCATTCATACATATATAATAGTGAAAAAATGATAATCTAAATAATCTAAACTAATTAAACATACAAAATACGCGTGTGTGTACTAATTAAACACTAATTATCTAAACTAATTAAACATACAAAATAATAATCTAAATAATCTAAACTAATTAAAGACTAATTATCTAAACTAATTAAACATGCTTGTGTGTGTGTGTACGGGCTCGGGGCCGGAGGGCTCACAGCGGGCGACGGCGACGGCGAGGCGACGGCAAGGCGAGGCGACGGCGAGGCGACGGCCGAGGCGGTGACGGCGCGACGGGGACGGGGAACGGCGCGGCGGGGACGGGCCCGGGGCGGCGACGGAGATGAGGCGGCGACGGGACGGGGCGGCGACGAGGATGGGGGCGGCGACGGAGACGAGCGGCGACGGAGACGATCGAGGGCGGCGGCGGCGACGGCGACGGAGACGACGGAACAGAGGAACAAACAGATGGAAACTGAAATTTTTGTAGCTGTTGTATATATAGAAGGCACCTTTAGTACCGGTTGGAGCCACCAACCGGTACTAAAGGCCTGTTTTGGCCAGGCCAAGCGGCGGGAAGTGACCCCCTTTAATACCGGGTGGTGGCACAAACCGGTATTAAAGGCCCCCCCTTTAGTACCGGTTTGTGCCACGACCCGGTACTAAAGGGGGTGTACTGGCGCAGGTGCGGTGCGGCAAGTTTAGTCCCACCTCGCTAGCCGAGGGGCGATCGCACTGGTTTATAAAACCCCGTGCGGTCGCTCTCTCGAACTCCTCTCCAAAGCAGGCCTACTGGGCCTACGTGTTCTTTGCTGCCCTGTGGGCCCACTTGGCCTTTGCGGGCCTGCATCCTGGCCTAAAAACAGGTTGGATTTCTAGTCGTATGCAGGCCGCTATGGCCTAGTAGGCGGGCTTTTTTTATTTTTTTTGCTTTATTTATTTTTGTGTTGTTTTTTTTGTGTATTTAGAGTTTTTTTGTGAATATTTTTGCTTTAGGTACAAAAAATTACAAACTTTCTGTTAGTGCCCGTAGTTTTCAAATTTGAATAGTTTAAATTTTGAATTATTTGAAATTAGTGTGAATATTTTTATATAGTTTTTTCTTTTCAGCTATAGTTTTTCTTCTTTTCTGCTATTTTTTCTTTTCAGCTATAGTTTTTTTCTTTTCAGCTATAGTTTTTCATCGTCTCTGCACTCAGGGCTTATAAACCGCTCCTAGTCCCTCTCACTTCGCGAGGTGGGACTAAAAAACAGCTTACGTCTGGTTCATCCATGAACCGGTACTAAAGGTGCTCGTGGGGCCCCAGCCTTACCTGACACAACCTCATTAGTACCGGTTCGTGGTACGAACCGGCATAAATGGTGATGGTGGGGCCATAGCCTGACCGGAGGCTCACACAGCCTCTTTAGGTACAAACTTTCTGTTAGTGCCCGTAGTTTTCAAATTTGAATAGTTTAAATTTTGAATTATTTGAAATTAGTGTGAATCACTAGTTTGTGAATAACTTAACTTTAAAAATCAGTAAAGGCATGAAAGAATTTGTTTGCACATAAAATTTCTTCGCGTTTCAAATGCCAAAACACATAACTACCCTAACTATTACAGAGATTCCCCTTTGGGTGTGAAACACAGAAGAAAGTGATGATAGTGAAGCCGATCACATCCCAGATCTTTGGGTGTGAAACTTTTTCTTCGCGTGTGTCCCTTTGCGCCGTAACCATGGAAAATCTTCATCATTTAACGGGATGCTCGGGTCAATATTCACTGTGAATGGAGCAATTTCATCAAACTTTTCATAATCTTCTGACTTGTCTGTCTTGTCATCCACTCCCACGATGTTTCTCTTCCCAGAAAGAACTATGTGCCGCTTTGGCTCATCGTACGATGCATTCGCTTCCTTATCTTTTCTTTTTCTTGGCTTGGTAGACATGTCCTTCACATAGAAAACCTGTGCCACATCATTGGCTAGGACGAATGGTTCGTCTGCATACGCAAGATTGTTGAGATCCACTGTTGTCATTCCGTACTGCGGGTCTTCCGTTACCCCGCCTCGTGTCATATTGACCCATTTGCACCGAAACAAAGGGACCTTTAAACCACGTCGATAGTCAAGTTCCCATATGTCCTGTATATAACCATAATATGTTTCCTTTCCCGTCTTGGTTTCTGCATCAAAGCGGACACCACTGTTTTGGTTGGTGCTCTTCTTATCTTGGGCGATCGTGTAAAATGTATTACCATTTATCTCGTACCCTTTGAAAGTCATTATATTCGAAGATGGTAACTGGGACAGCAAGTATAGGTCATCTTCAATAGAGGTGTGATGCATGGTACGTGTCTGCAACCAGCTGGCGAAACTCCTGGTTTGTTCATGTGTAATCCAGTCATCAGACCGCTCCGGGTGTTTGGAGCGTAGCAAATTCTTGTGTTCATCCATATACGGAGCCACCAAGGCGGAATTCTGTAGAACTGTGTAGTGTGCTTCAGTGAGAGAATGTCCGTCCATACATATTATTTGTTCCCCTCCTAGCGTGCCTTTTCCATCCAGTCTGCCCTTATGCCGCGATTCAGGAACACCAATCGGCTTAAGGTCAGGAATAAAGTCAATACAAAACTCAATGACCTCCTCATTTGGATGGCCCTTGGAGATGCTTCCTTCTGGCCTAGCACGGTTATGAACATATTTCTTTAAGACTCCCATGAACCTCTCAAAGGGGAACATATTGTGTAGAAATACAGGACCCAAAACGTTAATCTCTTCGCATAGGTGAACTAGGACGTGCGTCATGATGTTGAAGAAGGATGGTGGGAACACCAACTCGAAACTGACAAGACATTGCACCAAATCATTCTGTAACCTTGATATGATTTCTGGATCGATTACCTTCTGAGAGATTGCATTGAGAAATGCACATAGCTTCACAATGGCTAATCGAACGTTTTTCGGTAGAAGCCCCCTCAATGCAACCGGAAGCAGTTGCGTCATAATCACGTGGCAGTCATGAGACTTTAGGTTATGGAACTTTTTCTCTGCCATGTTTATTATTCCCTTTATATTCGACGAGAAGCCAGACGGTACCTTAATACTGAGCAGGCATTCAAAGAAGATTTCCTTCTCTTCTTTGGTAAGAGCGTAGCTTGCATGACCCTGATGTATGCCGTCTTCTCCGTGCATACGTTGCTGGTCCTCCCGTGCCTCAGGTGTATCTTTTGTCTTCCCATACACGCCCAAGAAGCCAAGCAGGGTCACGCAAAGATTCTTCGTCACGTGCATCACGTCGATTGCGGAGCGGACCTCTAGGTCTTTCCAATATGGCAGGTCCCAAAATATAGATTTCTTCTTCCACATGGGTGCGCGTCCGTCAGCGTCCTTCGGAACAGGTTGTCCGCCAGGACCCTTTCCAAATATCACCTTCAAATCCTTGACCATATCATGTACATCAGCACCAGTACGGTGGCGAGGCTTCGTCCGGTGATCCGCCTCACCTTTGAAATGCTTGCCTTTCTTTCTTACGGGATGCCTGCTCGGAAGAAATCGACGATGTCCCAGGTACACATTCTTCTTACAACTATTCAAATATATACTGTCGGTATCATCCAAACAGTGCGTGCATCCGCGGTATCCCTTGTTTGTCTGTCCTGATAGGTTACTGAGAGCTGGCCAATCATTGATGGTCACGAACAGCAACGCCTTTAGGTCAAATTCTTCCCCCATGTGCTCATCCCACGCACGTACACCTGTTCCATTCCACAGTTGTAAGAGTTCTTCAACTAATGGCCTTAGGTACACATCAATGTCGTTGCCGGGTTGCTTAGGGCCTTGGATGAGCACTGGCATCATAATGAACTTCCGCTTCATGCACAACCAAGGAGGAAGGTTATACAAACATAGAGTCACAGGCCAGGTGCTATGGTTGCTGCTCTGCTCCCCAAAAGGATTAATGCCATCTGCGCTTAGACCAAACCATACGCTCCTTGCGTCATCTGCAAACTCCTTCCCGTACTTTCTTTCGATTTTTCTCCACTGCGACCCGTCAGCGGGTACTCTCAACTTTCCGTCTTTCTTACGGTCTTCTCTGTGCCATCGCATCGCCTTGGCATGCTCTTTGTTTTGGAACAAACGTTTCAACCGTGGTATTATAGGAGAATACCACATCACCTTGGCAGGAATCTTCTTCCTGGGGCGCTCGCCCTCGACATCACCATGCTCATCGCGGCTGATCTTATAGCGCAATGCACCACATACCGGGCAAGCGTTCAAATCCTCGTACTCACCGCGGTAGAGGATGCAATCATTAGGGCATGCATGTATCTTCTGCACCTCTAACCCTAGAGGGCAGACAGCCTTCTTTGCTTCGTACGTACTCTCGGGCAATTCGTTGTCCTTTGGAAGCATATCCTTTATCATTACCAGCAACTTTCCAAATCCCTTGTCAGATACACCATTCTCTGCCTTCCATTGCAGCAATTCCAGTGTGGTGCCCAGCTTTTTCTTGTCACCTACGCAATTCGGGTACAACAATTTTTTGTGATCCTCTAACATGCGCTGCAACTTCTTCTTCTCCAAATCACTTGCGCAGTTTCTCTTTGCATCGGCAATGGCCCGACCTAGATCATCAACGGGCTCATCTGATGCCTCTTCTTCAGATTCTTCCCGCATTACCGGCTCAGCTTCTTCCCCCATTGTTGTATCATCGTATTCAGGGAACCCATGGCCAGGATAGCTGTCGTCGTCCTCTTCTTCTTCATTGTCTTCCATCATAACCCCTCTTTCTCCGTGCTTGGTCCAAACATTATAGTGGGGCATGAAACCGGACTCAAACAGGTGGACGTGAATGGTTCTTGACATAGAGTAATTGCGACCATTCTTACAGCCAGCACATGGACAAGGCATAAAACCATCCGCCCGCTTGTTTGCCTCAGCCGCAAGCAGAAAAGTATGCACGCCCTCAACGAACTGGGGAGAGCATCGGTCATCGTACATCCATTGCCGGCTCATCTTCATTACACAACACCGAATAGACCAAATTAATACAAGTTCATACATAAAGTTCATACAACACTTAAATGCAACAAACAAATAACTCTCTAGCTAAAGCATTTAAATGCAACAACAAATGCGATCAAGATCGCAACTAAGGTAACAATTGATCCAACAACATAATGATACCAAGCCTCACTATCGATGGCATATTTTCTAATCTTTCTAATCTTCAAGCGCATTTTCTCCATCTTGATCTTGTGATCATCGACGACATCGGCAACATGCAACTCCAATTCCATCTTCTCCCCCTCAATTCTTTTCAATTTTTCTTTCAAGTACTCGTTTTCTCTTTCAACTAAATTTAACCTCTCGACAATAGGGTCGGTTGGAATTTCCGGTTCACATACCTCCTAGATAAAAATATCTATGTCAACTTGATGGGCATAATTTGTCATAAACACGAAATGCAACAAATAGTTTTAAAAGAGAATATACCACATCCGAATCATAACAAGGACGAGGGCCGACGGGGACGGATATCAAAACCATGGCACTATGTATAACAAACAACGTACGGGTAAGATAATTATTATACGAGTAACTATATATCCAAATCACACAAACATCAATTTTTTATATAAAATTTCATGAACAAGAGGCTCACCACAAGGTGGTGCCGGCGACGGGACGGTGCGGGCGATCGACGGTGGTTACGACGGAGATTTAGAAGGTACTAAGTAAACCACACCTACATATGCAAACTAAGTGTTATTTTGACCTCAAATTGCATATAAATCAAATACTAGCACATATATATATTTCCTCCCAAATTACTAAACTCACAAATTAATAACTATATAAAGCATTGCAAGAGCTAATCTAGCAATGAGAGATGAAAGGACAAAGTTGCTAACCTTTGTGATCACTTGAATGGATGGGGGCCTTCAAATCTTGACAAATTTTGGGCAAAATGTATGATGAGCTCGAGGGGAGAAGAGGAAGAACAAAGAGGAGAGGAGAGGGGAAAGGGGGAAGAACAGAGCGAGCTAGACGAAGGGTTTATATGCAGGAGGACCTATAGTACCGGTTCGTGGCACGAACCGGTACTAAAGGTGCTGCAGGGGGCCCAGACTGACAACATCCTGCCACCACTCTCATTAGTACCAGTTCGTGGCACGAACCGGTGCTAAAGGTTAGCCACGAACCTGTACTAATGAGAGCGGCCCGGCTAGCCGTTGGAACCGGCACTAATGTATACATTTGTGTCGGCTCTAATACAAACCGGCACTAATGTGCTTCACATTTGACCCTTTTTCTACTAGTGGAGGGATGGGTGACCGGTCAGGAAGTTAGATGATTGGGAATGAGTGATCCACACTTGAGCAGTTAAGAGAGGTGATTAGAGAATAAATCATCAAATAATTCAAAAAAAATAAAAATAAAAAAAATCAAATTTTTTTTCCAAAATTTTCAAAAAAAAATTCAAAAAAAACCCTTTAGTACCGGTTGGTAACACCAACCGGTACTAAAGGTCCCCCATACCAGGGCGCGAGCTCACGCCACGTGGTGGCACTTTAGCGCCGGTTCGTGCCGAACCGGTTCTAAAGGGGGGGGCCTTTAGTGCCGACACTTTAGTGCCGGTTATGGAACCGACACTAAAGGCCCTTACAAACCGGCGCTAAAGCTCCGTTTTCTACTTGTGATGGTCCTCGCCAGCATGGCGCCCCAGCCCAGGGCGCCATGGTCGGCGAAAATGGCTAAGTACAAACTGAAAATGGCTTCTGATGTTGGGGGCGCCATGCAATTTTTCTGGGCGCCATGTATGACGCCTTGGCCCTGGGCGCCATACTTACTAACATGGCGCCTTAAGCTAGGGCGTCGTGACCTGCACTCCTCTGTTTTTTTGCCACTTATGTGGTTTCTGTTTTTTTAACTTAGATGGTTTTAGTTTTCATTCCACACATACATTCATCATACATTACTTTCATGACTTACATAGTTCCTGACATACATAAGTTCAACCACATAAGTTTCAGTTTTGCCACTTCATCATAACTTCCTGGCTTACTTTCATTCCACACATAAGTTTAACGACATACATTCATTCCACACATAAGGTTCATGACATACATAAGTTCGACCACCCAAAAGATTCACGACATACATAAGTTCGACACGTCATTAGTTTCACACCCCAAGCCAATAAGCGAAGCCTCGACCATCACCATCAGCACGACCACGTCCTCGAGCACCACCATCACCACAGCCACGTCCTCGAGCACCACCGTCACCACGGCCACGTCCTCACACTAGTAGAAAAGGGGGCATCAGTCCCGGTTCATAAGGGCCTTTAGTCCCGGTTCTTGAACCGGGACTAAAGGGTCGTTACTAATGCCTCCCCCCTTTAGTCCCGGTTCAAACTAGAATCGGGACTAAAGGTCGCGGCCACGTGGAGCTCCACCTTTAGTCCCGGTTGGTAACACCAACCGAGACTAAAGGGAATTTTGTGATTTTTCTTTTTTGAATTTTTTTTAAATTTTTTTTTGAATTTTTTTATTTTCAAATTTCTGAATTATTTTAACCTCTAATCTCTAATCACCATCCCTCATCACTGCTCAATTTATCCTCTAATCTCTAATTAATCACCCCTCATCACTTCCTAAAAGGTCACCCATCCTCCCACTCCCCCAGCCTGAGCACGCTTAACTTCCGGGTTCTATTCTCCCTCGTTTCCAAGTCTGCACTTGTTGTTTTCCTAACAATAGTAAGATGTCAATCCTATTAACCCTCAGGAATTTTGCATGAGCATGAAGTGATACATTTCACTGTTTGAGTTTGAAACTATTGTTTTAAAAAACAATAATTATTTAGTAACACTAATATTTCTTGAATAATTAGTTTGACCACAGTTTGACCAGATTTGACCAAAATTCAAAATAACTAAAATAATTATTTAGTAACACTAATATTCTAGAATAATTAGTTATACCATTGTTTGATCATAGTTTGACCATGCAGTTTGAAATTTTTTCAATTTTTTCCACTCTAGATCTTAAAAGCCCCGTAACTTTTTTTCTGTTAGGTTTTTGAGGATTTTAAAAATGTTTAACAGGGTTCCCCCAGTTCCCCCGTTAAATTTGGATGTAACTTTTCAAGTAGATGATTTTTCATATAAAAAACTTTTTCATCCGAGTTAGTATGCAAAAGTTATGCCCATTTTACTAAATTCTAGAGAGATTTTGCAAATAAATTCGAAATTAACATTTGCAAAATTTCCCAACAACTAGACCACATATCACATGGGAAACTTATTTTCTTTTATTTTTTTTTTACATTTTCATCATTTTCTTTTATTTTTTTGAAAACTGAAAAGGCGATCCACGGGGGGGGGGGGGGGGGGGGTAGAGTTTGAAAATGGGACCTTTAGTACCGGTTCGTGCCATGAACCGGTACTAATGCCTCAAACCCCATTAGTACCGGTTCGTGGCACGAACCGGGACTAAAGGTCTAACCTTTAGTCCCGGTTGGTGCCACGAACCGGTACTAATGGGCATCGCACCCTTTAGTCCCGGTTCGTGGCACCAACCGGGACTAAAAGGTCCAGACGAACCGGGACAAATGGCCCACGTGGCCCGGCCGACCCCCTGGGCTCCCGAACTGGGACTAATGCCCCCATTAGTCCCGGTTCTGGATTGAACCGGGACTAATGGGCAAACCTGGCCTGGACCAAAGCCCTCTTTTCTACTAGTGTCGAGCTCCACCGTCACCACGGCCACGTCCTCGAGCTCCACCGTCACCACGGCCACGTCCTCGAGCACCACCGTCAGCACGGCCACGTCCCTGAGCACCACCATCACCACGGCCACGTCCTCGAGCTCCATCATCACCTTGGCCATGTCCTTGAGCTCCACCATCACCGTGGCTGACACCACCATCACCATCTCGTTTTGATCTCTTTCTTTTGCCCCTTGAGCTACAACCTCTATTATTGTGCCCCTCGTTGTTACATTCACCGCAACGGCTGATATCACGAGGCTCTGCAAAATGTTGGCTCCCCCATTCCTTACGGAATCCACCACCCCAATCATCCATGTCACCCAAGAAACGCTTTGTCTTCCGTCTTCCATGTGTCACCACCTTCATTTCCAAATCAGGGTATAGTGGGGGTCCATGGTATTCCGTGAAGGAAATATGCCCTAGAGGCAATAATAAAGTTATTACTTATTTCCTTATATCATGATAAAAGATTATTATTCATGCTAGAATTGTATTAACCGGAAACATGATACATGTGTGAATACATAGACAAACAGAGTGTCACTAGTATGCCTCTATTTGACTAGCTCGTTAATCAAAGATGGTTATGTTTCCTAGCCATAGACAAAGAGTTGTCATTTGATTAACGGGATCACATCATTACGAGAATGATGTGATTGACTTGACCCATTCGGTTAGCTTAGCACTTGATCGTTTAGTATGTTGCTATTGCTTTCTTTATGACTTATACATGTTCCTATGACTATGATATTATGCAACTCCTGTTTACCGAAGGAACACTTTGTGTGCTACCAAACGTCACAACATAACTGGGTGATTATAAAGGTGCTCTACAGGTGTCTCCGAAGGTACTTGTTGGGTTGGCGTATTTCGAGATTAGGATTTGTCACTCCGATTGTCGGAGAGGTATCGCTGGGCCCACTTGGTAATGCACATCACTTAAGCCTTGCAAGCATTGCAACTAATGAGTTAGTTGCGGGATGATGTATTACAGAATGAGTAAAGAGACGTGCCGGTAACAAGATTGAACTAGGTATTGAGATACCGACGATCGAATCTTGGGCAAGTAACATACCGATGACAAAGGGAACAACGTATGTTGCTATGCGGTTTGACCGATAGAGATCTTCGTAGAATATGTGGGAGCCAATATGAGCATCCATGTTCCACTATTGGTTATTGACTGGAGACGTGTCTCAGTCATGTCTACATAGTTCTCGAACCCGTAGGGTCTACACGCTTAAAGTTTGATGACGGTTATATTATGAGTTTATGTGTTTTGATGGACCGAAGGTAGTTCGGAGTCCCGGATGTGATCATGGACATAACGAGGAGTCTCGAAATGGTCGAGACGTAAAGATAAATATATTGGACGACTATGTTCGGACACCGGAATGGTTTCGGAGAGTATCGGGCATATACCGGAGTACCGGGGGTTACCGGAACCCCTGGGGAGACTAATGGGCCTTTTGGGCCCTAATGGAGAAGAGGAGGGGCGGCCAAGGGCAGCCGCGCGACCCCTTCCCCCAGTCCGAATTGGACAAGGAGGGGGCGGCACCCCCCTTTCCTTTCCCCCTCTCTCTCCTTTCCTCTCCTCTCCTACTCCCACTTGGAAGGGAGGAGTCCTACTCCCGGTGGGAGTAGGACTCCTCATGGAGCGCGCCAAGGGTGGCCGGCCCCCTCCCCCTCCTCCACTCCTTTATATACGGGGAGGGGCACCCCTTGGAGACACAACAATTGATCCCTTGGATCTCTTAGCCGTGTGTGGTGCCCCCCTCCACCATAGTCCACCTTGATAACATCATAGCGGTGCTTAGGCGAAGCCCTGCGTCGGTAGAACATCATCATCGTCACCACGCCGTCGTGCTGACGGAACTCTCCCTCAAAGCTCGGCTGGATCAGAGTTCGAGGGACGTCATCGAGTTGAACGTGTGCTGAACTCGGAGGTGTCGTACGTTCGGTACTTGATCGGTTGGATCGTGAAGACGTACGTCTACATCAACCGTGTTGTGGTAATGCTTCCGCTTTCGTTCTACGAGGGTACATGGACACACTCTCCCCTCTCGTTGCTATGCATCACCATGATCTTGCGTGTGTGTAGGATTTTTTTTGAAATTACTACGTTCCCCAACAGTGGCATCCGAGCCAGGATTTTATGCATTGATGTTATATGCACGAGTAGAACACAAGTGAGTTGTGGGTGATACAAGTCATACTGCTTACCAGCATGTCACACTTTGGTCCGACGGTATTGTTGGATGAAGCGGCCTGGACCGACATTACGCGTACGCTTACGCGAGACTGGTTCTACCGACGTGCTTTTGCACACAGGTGGCTGGCGGGTATCAGTTTCTCCAACTTTAGTTGAACCGAGTGTGGCTACGCCCGGTCCTTGAGAAGGTTAAAACAACACTAACTTGATGAACTATCGTTGTGGTTTTGATGCGTAGGTAAGAACGGTTCTTGCTCAGCCCGTAGCAGCCACGTAAAACTTGCAACAACAAAGTAGAGGACGTCTAAATTGTTTTGGCAGGGCATGTTGTGATATGATATGGTCAAGGCATGATGCTATATTTTATTGTATGAGATGATCATGTTTTGTAACCGAGTTATCGACAACTGGCAGGAGCCATATGGTTGTCACTTTATTGTATGCAATGCAATCGCCCTGTAATTGCTTTACTTTATCACTAAGCGGTAGCGGTAGTCGTAGAAGCAATAGTGGGCGAGACGACAACGATGCTACGATGGAGATCAAGGTGTCGCGCCGGTGACGATGGTGATCATGACGGTGCTTCGGAGATGGAGATCACAAGCACAAGATGATGATGGCCATATCATATCACTTATATTGATTGCATGTGATGTTTATCTTTTATGCATCTTATTTTGCTTTGATTGACCGTAGCATTATAAGATGATCTCTCACTAAATTTCAAGATAAAAGTGTTCTCCCGCAGTATGCACTGTTGCCAAAGTTTGTCGTGCCCAGACACCACGTGATGATTGGGTGTGATAAGCTCTACGTCCATCTATAACGGGTGCATGCCAGTTTTGCACACGCAGGATACTCAGGTTAAACTTGACGAGCCTAGCATATGCAGATATGGCCTCGGAACACTGAGACCGAAAGGTCGAGCGTGAATCATATAGTAGATATGATCAACATAGTAATGTTCACCATTCAAACTACTCCATTTCACATGATGATCGGCTATAGTTTAGTTGATTTGGATCACGTGATCACTTAGATGATTAGAGGGATGTCTATATAAGTGGGAGTTCTTAAGTATTTAATTGAACTTAAATTTATCATAATCTTAGTACCTGATAGTATTTTGCATGTCTATGTTTGTTGTAGATAGATGGCTCGTGCTGTTGTTCCGTTGAATTTTAATGCGTTCCTTGAGAAAGCAAAGTTGAAAGATGATGGTAGCAATTACACGGACTGGGTTTGTAACTTGAGGATTATCCTCTTTGTTGCATAGAAGAATTACGTCCTGGAAGCACCGCTAGGTGCCAAACCTGTTGTAGGAGCAACACCAGATGTTATGAACGTGTGGCGGAGCAAAGCTGATGACTACTCGATAGTTCAGTGTGCCATGCTTTACGGCTTAGAACCGGGACTTCAACGATGTTTTGAATATCATGGAGCATATGAGATGTTCCAGGAGTTGAAGTTAATATTTCAAGCAAATACCTGGATTGAGAGATATGAAGTCTCCAATAAGTTTTACAGCTGCAAGATGGAGGAGAATAGTTCTGTCAGTGAGCATATACTCAAAATGTCTGGGGTACAACAATCACTTGATTCAACTGGGAGTTAATCTTCCGGATGATTGCATCATTGACAGAATTCTTCAATCACTGCCACCAAGCTACAAGAGCTTCGTGATGAACTATAACATGCAAGGGATGGATAAGACGATTCCCGAGCTCTTCGCAATGCTAAAGGCTGTGGAGGTAGAAATCAAGAAGGAGCATCAAGTGTTGATGGTCAATAAGACCACCAGTTTTAAGAAAAAGGGCAAAGGGAAGAAGAAGGGGAACTTCAAGAAGAACGGCAAACAAGTTGCTGCTCAAGAGAAGAAACCCAAGTCTAGACCTAAGCCTGAGACTGAGTGCTTCTACTGCAAGCAGACTGGTCACTGGAAGCGGAACTGCCCTAAGTATTTGCGGATAAGAAGGATGGCAAGGTGAACAAAGGTATATGTGATATACATGTTATTGATGTGTACCTTACCAAAGCTCGCAGTAGCACCTGGGTATTGGATACTAGTTCTGTTGCTAATATTTGCAACTCAAAACAGGGACTACGGATTAAGCGAACACTAGCTAAGGACGAGGTGACGATGCACGTGGGAAATGGTTCCAAAGTCGATGTGATCGCCGTCAGCACGCTACCTCTACATCTACCTTTGGGATTAGTTTTAGACCTAAATAATTGTTATTTGGTGCCAGCGTTGAGCATGAACAATATATCTGGATCTTGTTTGATGCGAGACGGTTATTCATTTAAATGTGAGAATAATGGTTGTTCTATTTATATGAGTAATATCTTTTATGGTCATGCACCCTTGAAGAGTGGTCTATTTTTGATGAATCTCGATAGTACTGATACACATATTCATAATGTTGAAGCCAAAAGATGTAGAGTTGATAATGATAGTGCAACTTATTTGTGGCACTACCGTTTGGGTCATATTGGTGTAAAGCGCATGAAGAAACTCCATGCTGATGGACTTTTGGAATCACTTGATTATGAATCACTTGGTACTTGTGAACCATGCCTCATGGGCAAGATGATTAAAACGCCGTTCTCCGATAACTATGGAGCGAGCAACTGATTTGTTGGAGATCATACATGCTGATGTATGTGGTCCAATGAATGTTGAGGCTCGCGGCGGGTATCGTTATTTTCTCACCTTCACAGATGATTTAAGCAGACATGGGTATATCTACTTAATGAAACATATGTCTGAAACATTTGAAAAGTTCAAAGAATTTCAGAATGAAGTTGAAAATCATCGTAACAAGAAAATAAAGTTTCTGCGATCTGATCATGGAGGAGAATATTTGAGTTATGAGTTTGGTCTACATTTGGAACAATGCGGAATAGTTTCGCAACTCATGCCACCCGGAACACCACAGCGTAATGGTGTGTCCGAACGTCGTAATCGTACTTTACTAGATATGGTGCGATCTATCATGTCTCTTACTAATTTACCGCTATCGTTTTGGGGTTATGCTTTAGAGACGGCCGCATTCACGTTAAATAGGGCACCATCAAAATCCGTTGAGACGACGCCTTATGAACTGTGGTTTAGCAAGAAACCAAAGTTGTCGTTTCTTAAAGTTTGGGGCTGCGATGCTTATGTGAAAAAGCTTCAACCTGATAAGCTCGAACCCAAATCGGAGAAATGTGTCTTCATAGGATACCCAAAGGAAACTGTTGGGTACACCTTCTATCACAGATCCGAAGGCAAGACATTCGTTGCCAAGAATGGATCCTTTCTAGAGAAGGAGTTTCTCTCGAAAGAAGTGAGTGGGAGGAAAGTAGAACTTGATGAGGTAACTGTACCTGCTCCCTTATTGGAAAGTAGTTCATCACAGAAACCAGTTCCCGTGATACTTACACCAATTAGTGAGGAAGCTAATGATGATGATCATGAAACTTCAGATCAAGTTATTACTGAACCTCGTAGGTCAACCAGAGTAAAATCCGCACCAGAGTGGTACGGTAATCCTGTTCTGGAGGTTATGTTACTAGACCATGACGAACCTACGAACTATGAAGAAGTGACGGTGAGCCCAGATTCCACAAAATGGCTTGAGGCCATGAAATCTGAGATGGGATCCATGTATGAGAACAAAGTATGGACTTTGGTTGACTTGCCCGATGATCGGCAAGCCATCGAGAATAAATGGATCTTCAAGAAGAAGACTAGTGCTGACGGAAATGTTACTGTCTATAAAGCTCGACTTGTTTCAAAAGGTTTTCGACAAGTTCAAGGGATTGACTACGATGAGACCTTCTCACCCGTAGCGATGCTTAAGTCTGCCTGAATCATGTTAGCAATTGCCGCATCTTATGATTATGAAATTTGGCAAATGGATGTCAAAACTGCATTCCTGAATGGATTTCTAGAAGAAGAGTTGTATATGATGCAACCGGAAGGTTTTGTCGATCCAAAGGGAACTAACAAAGTGTGTAAGCTCCAGCGATCCATTTATGGACTGGTGCAAGCCTCTCGGAGTTGGAATAAACGTTTTGATAGTGTGATCAAAGCATATGGTTTTATACAGACTTTTGGAGAAGCCTGTATTTACAAGAAAGTGAGTGGGAGCTCTGTAGCATTTCTGATATTGTATGTGGATGGCATATTGTTGATTGGAAATGATATAGAATTTCTGGATAGCATAAAAGGATATTTAAATAAGAGTTTTTCAATGAAGGACCTCGGTGAAGTTGCTTATATATTGGGCATCAAGATCTATAGAGATAGATCGAGACGCTTAATTGGACTTTCACAAAGCACATACCTTGACAAAGTTTTAAAGAAGTTCAAAATGGATCAAGCAAATAAAGGGTTCTTGCCTGTGTTACAAGGTGTGAAGTTGAGTAAGACTCAATGCCCGACCACTGTAGAAGATAGAGAGAAAAAGAAAGATGTTCCCTATGCTTCAGCCATAGGCTCTATCATGTATGCAATGCTGTGTACCAGACCTAATGTGTGCCTTGCTATTAGTTTAGCAGGGAGGTACCAAAGTAATACAGGAGTGGATCACTGGACAGCGGTCAAGAACATCCTGAAATACCTGAAAATGACTAAGGATATTTTTCTCGTTTATGGAGGTGACAAAGAGCTCGTCGTAAATGGTTACGTTGATGCAAGCTTTGACACTGATCAGGACGATTCTAAATCGCAAACCGGATACGTGTTTTTATTGAACGGTGGAGCTGTTAGTTGGTGCAGTTCTAAACAAAGCGTCGTAGCGGGATCTACATGTGAAGCGGAGTACATAGCTTCTTCGGAAGCAGCAAATGAAGGAGTCTGGATGAAGGAGTTCATATCCGATCTAGGTGTCATACCTAGTGCATCGGGTCCAATGAAAATCTTTTGTGACAATACTGGTGCAATTGCTTTGGCAAAGAAATCCAGATTTCACAAGAGAACCAAGCACATCAAGAGACGCTTCAACTCCATCCGGGATCAAGTCCAGGTGGGAGACATAGAGATTTGCAAGATACATACGGATCTGAATGTTGCAGACCCGTTAACTAAGCCTCTTCCATGAGCAAAACATGATCAACACCAAGGCTCCATGGGTGTTAGAATCATTACTGTGTAATCTAGATTATTGACTCTAGTGCAAGTGGGAGACTGAAGGAAATATGCCCCAGAGGCAATAATAAAGTTATTATTTTTTCCTTATATCATGATAAAAGTTTATTATTCATGCTAGAATTGTATTAACCGGAAACATGATACATGTGTGAATACATAGACAAACAGAGTGTCACTAGTATGCCTCTACTTGACTAGCTCCTTAATCAAAGATGGTTATGTTTCCTAGCCATAGACAAAGAGTTGTCATTTGATTAATGGGATCACATCATTAGGAGAATGATGTGATTGACTTGACCCATTCCGTTAGCTTAGCACTTGATCGTTTAGTATGTGCTATTGCTTTCTTCATGACTTATACATGTTCCTATGACTATGAGATTATGCAACTCCCGTTTACCGGAGGAACACTTTGTGTGCTACCAAACGTCACAACGTAACTGGGCGATTATAAAGGTGCTCTATAGGTGTCTCCGAAGGTACTTGTTGGGTTGGCGTATTTCGAGATTAGGATTTGTCACTCCGATTGTCGGAGAGGTATCTCTGGGCCCACACGGTAATGCATATCACTTAAGCCTTGCAAGCATTGCAACTAATGAGTTAGTTGTGGGATGATGTATTATGGAACGAGTAAAGAGACTTGCTGGTAACGAGATTGAACTAGGTATTGAGATACCGACGATCGAATCTCGGGCAAGTAACATACCGATGACAAAGGGAACAACGTATGTTGTTATGCGGTTTGACCGATAAAGATCTTCGTAGAATATGTGGGAGCCAATATGAGCATCCAGGTTCCGCTATTGGTTATTGACCGGAGACGTGTCTCGGTCATGTCTACATAGTTCTCGAACCCGTAGGGTCCGCACGCTTAAAGTTCGATGACGGTTATATTATGAGTTTATGTGTTTTGATGTACCGAAGGTAGTTTGAAGTCCCGGATGTGATCACGGACATAACGAGGAGTCTAGAAATGGTTGAGACATAAAGATCGATATATTGGATGACTATGTTCGGACACCGGAATGGTTTCAGAGAGTATCGGGCATATACCGGAGTACCGGGGGTTACTGAAACCCCCCGGGGAGACTAATGGGCCTTTTGGGCCCTAATGGAGAAGAGGAGGGGCGACCAAGGGCAGCCACGCGCCCCTTCCCCCCCCCCCCCAGTCCGAATTGGACAAGGAGGGGGGGCGGCGCCCCCTTTCCTTTCCCCCTCTCTCTCCTTCCCTCTCCTCTCCTACTCCCACTTGTAAGGGGGGAGTCCTACTCCTGGTGGGAGTAGGACTCCTCATGGGGCGCGCCAAGGGTGGCCGGCCCCCTCCCCCTCCTCCACTCCTTTATATACGGGGAGGGAGGCACCCCTTGGAGACACAACAATTGATCCCTTGGATCTCTTAGCCGTGTGCGGTGCCCCCCTCCATCATAGTCCACCTCGATAATATCGTAGCGGTGCTTAGGCGAAGCCCTGCATTGGTAGAACATCATCATCGTCACCACGCCGTCGTGCTGACGGAACTCTCCCTCAAAGCTCGGCTGGATCGGAGTTCGAGGGATGTCATCGAGTTGAACGTGTGCTGAACTCGGAGGTGCCATACGTTCGGTACTTGATCGGTCGGATCGTGAAGACGTACGACTACATCAACCGCGTTGTGCTAACGCTTCCGCTTTCGGTCTACAAGGGTACGTGGAGACACTCTCCCCTCTCGTTGCTATGCATCACCATGATCTTGCGTGTGCGTAGGAATTTTTTTAAATTACTACGTTCCCCAACATTCCGGCCATTTAGATTGGTCTAGATAGGGATAAAACCTCGCAACCCATGTATTTTTGACCGCATCGATCGAATACTCTTCCAATCTTACATTGTTGGTCATGTTGACACTCACATTTCTAGTGCGAGATGCAGCCATCAAGTGAGAGCACGGGAGATGATACAATATAGGCCTCTCGCATGAACACGCACCCATATTAAGATAAACCTTGAAGGAGCCACCTCCATATGGCACGCCGTCATGCGACATTCCACCGTGCTCATCAACTTGGTAAATCAATTTTATGTTATCAAAGGACTGGATTTTGTGCGAATCCACCTTCCTTGCTTGGTATTCCATCCAATCGTCAACCTTTGGTGGATACTTGTACATCTTTTTGGCCTTGTTTTTCCCGGACATCAAGTTGGATGTTTCTTCACTATACTTTTGAAAATAGACATTCAACTTCTGGAATGTATACTCTACTATTGCCGTCACCGGCAATGCAGGAACACCCTTTAGCACCATGTTGAAACATTCAACCATGTTGTTTGTCATGTCACCGTACCTCACTCCATCGTTGTCAAAAGCCCGTGCCCACTTTCCTTTATCAGCAAGATTCCTATCTTACATTTTTAAGAAGTTGCTCCCCACTACAAGGTATTCTCTTAACATGCAAATGGTCCAACTCAGCATGCCATGTCATCAGATACCAGCCAATCACAAGTTCACAACTATCTCTCTCCCTGACCAGCACCTCTTCCCCACAGCTCACCCACATCAACAATTCTTTTATTTTTATTTTATTTTAACAAATCATGTGGTTTAATTTCTTTGTAACACACATCTGTTCCTCTTCCTATTCCGTAACTGACAAGAGAAATAAGAGGAGCGACGCATTCAGTGCTTATCCATGTATAGTCTTATCCTCTTGTTAAAAACGTGAGTTGCGATAGCCGCTCCGGAAAAGTAGGATCTGATCGCACGAGGCGATCAGGAGGCGGCGAGGCCCTTGCGCGCCGCCGGTGACGCCTCCGGTTCCCTCTCTCTCCGTCGGCCGCTCCGGCGGCGGGAGGGAGGGGGAACCTCGGTTCTGTTCACTAGGTGAGTGTGTGGTAGGGTTAGGGTCGAGGGAGACGCTGCCGAGGCCGTTGCGGTGGTGTCGCGTCGGAATAAGTTTCTCCGGGCTCCGTTCGCGGTCAGGCGAGGCTTTTGCCTTCGTCTAGGAGCCAACGGGGTTGGGGATCCCCGGATCTCGTCGAGGTCGCGGGCTAAGGTGGCTGGAGGTCCATCGACACTGGCCGTTTGGGTTCTCAGATGGGCGATGGATGCAAGGAGACGAAGACCCTTCTTCTTCCTTGTTGGTATGATTTGCTGCTGTTGTTCTTCTTCTTCCTCTGCGCTGATGCTGGTGGGAGATCCTGCTTTGTCCGGGCGGATGGCCTGGCCGCGGTGCTGGACCGGTCGGATGACTCGAGTTCTTTTCCTTCCGGAAGGGACACTTTTCGCGGTACTCAAAGCCAAAGATGGCGACGACTGTTGCAGGTGTATTGGATTGATGTCCATGCCCTCTCAGCGCTGGTGTCAAGAAAGTAGGAAGCAGTGTGGCGGCAATTGTACCGTGGTCAAAGATGATGACCTGCTTGCGACTGGTTGCAGATCCTTCTGTTGCAGGGGTTTTCTCTCAAGATTCAGGGATGATGACCCAGGGCTCCGGAGATCTTCTTGTGTTATGATTATTTTAGGATACTCTAGGTGTTCATGGTCCTTTGTGTTTGCGTTTCAGCGTGCTTGTAAGGGTCAACTTCGTTATACTGATTCGTGATATATGAATGAAAAACTTCTTAAAGAAAAAAGAGGAGCGACGCATGGTCTTATCTCCCATGACCCATCCGATCAACAAAAAGCTGGATCGCTTCACTGGGCCGTTCGTGGCTCCATGCCGGCCACAACCTCTTCGTGCGTCCACACAGGGTCGCCTATCTCCACCGGCCGGCCGGCCGGCCGCACAGCCGCCAACAACGCACATCGGAATCGATGCTCCTCCTCCATTGCCACAACCTCGCCGTGACCCCAGGCCACAGAACGCCTCCGACCACTATGCAGAGGCATGATGTGATGCACACACTATGTAATCAAGATGGCATATGTTAGTTCGTAGTTTTTTTTTTCGGAAAAACTTTCAATCTATTCATCTTCAATCATGGTAGTACAACGGACACTAGAAATAATAAAAATTACATCCAGAACTGTAGACCACCTAGCGACGACTACAAGCACTGAAGCGAGCCGAAGGCGCGCCGCTGTCATCGCCCCTCCCTCGACAGAGCCGGACAAACATTGTTGTAATAGACAGTCGGGAAGTCGTCGTGCTAAGGCCCCATGGAACCAACGCACCAGAATAGCAACCGCCGCAGATGAAGAGTGCAGATCAAAAGGATCCAACCTGAAGACACACGAACGAAGACGAACGACGAACAGATCCGAGCAAATCCACCAAAGACAGATCTGCCGAAGACACACCTCCACACGCCCACCGATGATGCTACACACATCACCGGAACGGGGACTAGACGGGGATACCTCTATTCCATCTTCAGAGAACCGCCGTCGTCTCGCCTTCCTGAGAAAGACACAAACCCTAACAAAGCTCAAAAAAAGATATGAAAGCGGAGCCCTCCCACCGGCAAGGGCCAAGATCTACTCCGCCTCCATGGCCCTAAGGCCACCGGAGACGGGATGGATCGGCGCCGGCGCCGGTGGGAGGCAAAGAACCCTAGTTTTGGGGAGGCGGCGGCTGGTTGTATATGGTGTCGACTAACTATGTTAGTTCTAGTCTATCTATTGAGCATCCAGGAGCATCTACTTCCATTACTGTTGTTGTTTTGAATGGCCCTGTGCACTTTCATCACTTGATTTAGCAGCCGGTCGGATGCCACCTGTTACTTCATCTACCCCATGGAGGTAAGAACTGATTTGTCATCTAGCATTTGAGCTGTCAAACCGTCACTAAATTCTCCCATATACCTGCCCCTTTGATTTCTTTTCAATCTTCTGATCAATAGCAATCCTACCCCATAGATTTTAATTCTTCTACTGAGATTACAAATATGACTGTATGATGAGATAACCTATTCTAGATTTCTGTACTATAATCTGAATATTCAGAAATAACATGGTTGGTTCGTTCATCTTTGCAGAAGTGAATTGCAGAAAACCACCATATTGAAGCGAAGGGTTACAAAAAACACTCTTCTACAAATTTGTGGCAGAGAACACTGATTCTGGGCTTAATTTTTTGGAGAAAGCACTGATCCATCTTTTGGGGCATTTTAACCGTGATTATAACATGTGGGGGCCGCATTTGATGACGTGGCATAACGGTTCACAGTAAACGACGTTAGGCTGGTCTTTACGCACAAAAAACCCTCCCAAAGAAAAATCACCTCGGCCTCCCCTACCCCGATCTAGATCGGGATCGGCCATTCCCTCCTCCTGACCAGCTATTGTCATTCCCTCCGGCGTGCACGTGCTCTGCTGCTCGTTGGACATGGCGAAGCGCGGCGCGTGCACCGAAGGGCCGTCGCCTCCTTCCTGCCGGGCGCCAAGATGGGCTCGCTGCCCAACAACACCACCACCGCGCCCTGGCCGGCGGCCCAAGGTGGTCGCCGCCCAACTGCACGACCGCCGCAGCCCGGGCCAAGGTGCTCGCCGCTTCCTTTCGGCTGGCTGCAGCAGCGAGGCGGCATGCAGCGAGGCCGCAAGCAGCAGCGCGGCGGCGTGCAGCGGGGCCGCAAGCAGCAGCAGTGTGGCGGCCCGCAGCACAGGCACGAATAGGAGCGGCGGGGCACAAGCATCAGCGGCGGGGAACAAGCAAGCTGCGGCCACAGAGCACAAGACTGGAGCAAGCAGAGTCTCTGGATGTTGACCTTCGAAGCCACTAGAGCACGAGCGCTCGGTGGCCGGCGGCAGATTATAGCCGAGCTGGGGCAAGGGCTTGATTGCGTTTTCTTTTTCTGATTGAAGGGTGCCTATGCAAAACTACCAGGGAAGTCACTGTAGCGCTGACTGGCGTCGTTACCTCCTGTCCGTTACGCCATGTCATAAAAACGGGACCCACATGTCATAAAGGAGATTAAAATGCCCAAACAGATGGATCAGTGCTTTCTGCAAATGATTAAGCCCAGAATCAGTGTTTTCTGCCACAAATTCGTAGAAGAGTGTTTTCTGCAACCCTACGCTTCAATGTGGTGGTTTTTTGCAATTCACTCATCCTTGCAGGTATACAGTGGAGTATTTTACCAAAATCAGTATGACCACACAACACTGATGGCCGACAACTTTGATCCTGAAATCAGTATCTCGCATTGGAATGATTGACGAAAATTTTCTCTGTTCTTGAATCTGATTAATCTTTATGAGTGCAAATTTCAGTCACTTTCAGGTTTGCTTCTTTGACTTCTCATGCATGAATTTAATTTCCATATACATTGTCCATGTATAATCCATTTGGCTATATTTTTATTATCATATAGTCAAAGGCTCACCGTTGGGAGATGGCATGATAAGTGAGTGGATTAAATATGAATGTCATAATAGTGAATTATACACAGCGCGCTTCGGACAAGTTAAGAGTATATGTTCAGAATTCATATAGCAATAAATAAGGTATTGGTTGCATCCAAATGAAAAGGGAATTGAAGACTTGCATGATTATTTAAGTCCTATAAACAGAATATGAGACTTCAAATTCGTATGAACAAAAAAGGGTTGGTAGCTGCAAAAAAGTCAAACAGGAAAGTGAACTGAATGATTACATAACATTGAAATAGATGCCTAGAATTACTTTATCTCTATGCTACAATCTGAAATAACTTGGTTTATTGGTGTATGCTTGCAGTATGCAGTCTAGGCATTCTTTTCTATCATTCCCAAATTAATATGACATTGCACAACAACGATGGCCGACAACATTCACATCTGACGGACGGAGATTTGTATCTACTCTTCAATATCTAATGCTTATCATTGCAACACTTCAACCACTTTAACACTTAACTTAACCACCAGTGTTAATCAAAGCACCTGCATTGTGACATACTACAGACAATTTTGTCTCATTCCAAAATAACATGTACACATAACATGCATATTTTGCTCGCACCTCTTTTACCCAATGTAATTCTGCACTAATAGTCTACTGCAGGTTGGGCATTTATCTCTGAACTTATTTTCCTTTTCTTCAGAATATTGCTGGTAAGCTTTCTCATCTTTCGATTATTAGCCATTAGTTCCATGGACAATGCTACCTCCCAATACAAAGTCTTCAGGGAACAATGGTGTGAACAAAACTAAGTGGAATTTTACCATACAAAACCGCAGGCATGCGACATGCTCTCTCTATTTCACCCTCACTGGTTACTATGCTAAAACATCTACTCGGTTTGATTTCCTAAAAGGGGGCAAGAAGCCCGCCACAACATGTAGCCATGCATTCTCTTATGATACTTGTATTCTGTTTATACATATATTCCCTTTTAGTTCTCATATATATTAAATATTCATCTTCCATACAAACAAATCTCACTAACATATGTCGCAACCAATTCCCGCAGCAACGCGCGGAGTATTATCTAGTTTAGGAAATCTTTGCCACCATTGTTTGCTTTGGCATACAGTTTGTCCCACAATTTCTCAAAATGTCTAGTGGTGAATGCGAGACAACAATCATGAAGAAGGTCAGACAATTCCTTGTCTCCACATGCTCGGTAAAAGTTAGAAACAAAATGCCTCATGCACTACCTATGGTGCACGCGAGGATGTCCTGGAATGTCAATCTCCACTGCATTGAGTATCCCTGGGTGGCGGTCCGAGATGATGCAAACCTCTCTTTCAGGTCCAATTACCTTGGTCCTCACTAGACTAAGAAACCACTCCCAGTTGTCATTGTTCTCCGCCGACACCAAAGCAAACGCCAATGGAACCAATTTGTCACCACTATCATTAGCCACGGCGATCAACAATGTGCCCTTGAACTGGCCGGTCAGAAATGTGCCATCCACGGACATAACCGGCCTACAATGCTTGAAGGCCCTAATGCATGGCTCAAAAGTCCAGAATGCACGTCCAAATATACGAACGTTTGCATCGTTGTATATCCTTGTTCTCACGCCATCTGGCTCCACCATATAGTACATGCCAAGATTTTCTGCCGCCATCACTTTCAACACCATCGTGAGGCGGTTGTATGATTCTTCCCAACCACCATACAATATCTCAAAGGCAGCTTGCTTGGCCTTCCATGCCTTCCCATACTTCACCTCGTACCCAAAAACCTCCTTCACCATCTCCATCAAAGCCCGAATGGGATATGTCGGGAGTATCTCTATGGAGGCTGAAAATCGATATGCAATGAATTTGGAGGCCAATTGACGGTGATCATCCTTTACATTAGCATCATCAATATCCTTGCCACTACGTCGATGGTGAAACACGGAACTTGTAATCTTCCATTGTGGCCCGCCTTTGACACATCTTGCACGGATAACCCAAGGGCAATGATTCTTGTGTTCCTCACATTTGACCACATAACGCACTTTCGAGTTTGACTTCTCCACAATGAATGGCCGATGAAACTTAACCGCGCAGTCCTTGGCCCATATTTGAAGTTCTGTCAAGCTTTCAAAGATTGTTCCTTCACTAACACCATACACACTTGCTTTGGTATCTCGCTTTGAAGTTAACCTTGGTGCAAGAATTTTACTTGTGCCACCATCAACAATCGCCTTATCGGCTAGCTTAGATCACGAAACAATGATGTCTTGTGACTACGACCTATTACCTTCTTGAAAGCATTGGCTTCTTTAGTCGTCAAATCATCCTCATCCATTTCTTCACCCGGGCCTTCATCCTCTGAGTCCCACGCATAGGACATATTGTATGGAATCTCATGGTCCATGTCCTCTTCCATGCAATTTGCCTCAACATCACCAACATAATGGTCATGAAGATAAGCCTCCGATTCATGACGAGGACATCTTTTCTACTGTTACACCCTCCACGACTCCTACATCAGTTATTCCACTTGGTCCTATTACTAGAGCACGAGGGAGACAAATTAATGGCCAGGTACTATCACTCCTTTGTACATATGGCTTAACTAACGAGAATATGATGTTACACTGATGTTCCTGTTTACTTGTACTTAGGAACGAGGGTGTTGAAGAAATGATTAGAGAAAGCCACATGAAGTTAAAGAATGGAAAATATTGCATGTTGATTCCAACAAGCAGCAATAGTATGTGCATGCAATTAGAATCAACCGAGCCACCCAAGGAGCATGCTACGTGCATAGGAGAGGAGGATTAGGCTACCTGGACAAGAGAGAGCCACGTGCACACCAGCCCATCAAACAATCAATTAAGGAAAGCGATAATTCTAACAAGGCCGTATAATATTCTGACTCCATGTGGGCCGACTCCTAGTGGTCAATTCGTAGCCGATCTGGACACCTCGTCGGGGAGCGCCAACGCCTAGCCATACTTAATAAATAGCTAGCTTTTGTTAGGTTTAGACTCGGGTTTTATTGTATTGTCTAGCCATCGCTACAATTTGCATCTAAGAGACGTGTAGGACTACCGCCTTGTCAGATCCACAGTGCAACCCCAACTTTTGATCAGTTCGTGTGCTCAATTTTTCATCCGCAATTTAAGATTGCAATTCACTTTTGTTCTTGCCGGTTCTTCGGTTGCTTGCAGGAACTCGAACCTCGTTGTTCAGGTTGATCGTGCCTACAGCAAGGTCAATAACCATTGGAGATTGGTTTAGCGATTGTCGAGGCGTATCGTCGGGTACAGTATAGCCGGATCGTCAAGGTCAAAATCCACCAAATCGATAGTTATCCCCACTCCCATCGAAAGATCGGGCCGCTGTCACATCAATTCATCACCCTCAAACTCACCACCATCCATGTGCAAGTCTTCATTATCAACTTGGTCATTCCCGCCGGGGCTCAAACATTGGGTCATTGGAGGTTGGCTCATTGTTGTGTCATGCACATCCGGAGTGACATGTGTTGAATCACGAACCGGGCTTCTAACATCATATGAAGATGCACACCGATTCAAATCAATGTGCACCCGAGCATGAACAACCTTTGTGGCAAATAACTCAAATGATTTATCTTGTGAGGCCAACACACTCTCTTTATATGCTTCCCAATGAAACTCGGAGTCAAGAGACATTATCTTCCAACGAATATGTTGTCCATACCCAACATTATACCTTCCGATTAAGTCTACTCCATCGCTTTCTTCCATCCAATTCAACCTTCTTCGAAGCTTGATACGTCTCCAACGTATCTATAATTTTTTATTGTTCCATGCTATCATATTACCACTTTTTGATGTTTATGGGCTTTATTTTACATATTTATATTATTTTTGGGACTAACCTACTAACCGGAGGCCCAACCTGTATTGCTATTTTTTTGCCTATTTCAGTATTTCGAAGAAAAGGAATATCAAACGGAGTCCAAACGGAATGAAACCTTCGGGAGCGTGATTTTTGGAACGAACGTGATCCAGAGGACTTGGAGTGCAAATCAAGAAGCAATCGAGGCGGCCAGGAGATAGGAGGGCGCGCCCACCCCTCCTTGGCGTGCCCCTTGTCTCCTGGGCCCCACGAGCGGCCACCGATGTACTTCTTCCTCTTATATATACCTACGTACCCTGAAAACATCCAGGGAGCCAACGAAAAACAATTTCCACCGCCGCAACCTTCTGTATCCGTGAGATCCCATCTTGGAGCCTTCGTCGGCGCTCCGCCGGAGGGGGAATCGACCACGGAGGGCTTCTACATCAACACCATAGCCCCTCCGATGAGTTGTGAGTAGTTTACCATAGACCTTCGGGTCCTATAGTTATTAGCTAGATGGCTTCTTTTCTCTTTTTGGATCTCAATACAATGTTCTCCCCCTCTCTTGTGGAGATCTATTCGATGTAAACTCTTTTTGAGGTGTGTTTGTCGAGATCCGATGAATTGTGGGTTTATGATCAAGTTTATCTATGAGAAATATTTGAATCTCCTCTGAATTCTTTTATGTATGATTGAGTTATCTTTGCAAGTCTCTTCGAATTATCAGTTTGGTTTGGCCTACTAGATTGATCTTTCTTGCCATGGGAAAAGTGCTTAGCTTTGGGTTCAATATTGCGATGTCCTTACCCAATGACAGAAAGGGTTGCAAGGCACGTATTGTATTGTTGCCATCGAGGATAAAAAGATGGGATTTATATCATATTGCTTGAGTTTATCCCTCTACATCATGTCATCTTTCTTAATGCGTTACTCTGTTCTTATGAACATAATACTCTAAATGCATGCTGAATAGCGGTCGATGTGTGAAGTAATAGTAGTAGATGCAGGCAGGAGTCGGTCTACTTGTCGCGGACGTGATGCCTATATACATGATCATGCCTAGATAATCTCATAATTATTCGCTTTTCTATCAATTGCTCGACAGTAATTTGTTCACCCACCGTAATACTTATGCTATCTCGAGAGAAGCCACTAGTGAAACCTATGGCCCCCGGGTCTATCTTTTATCATATAATAAGCTTTCAATCTACTTTTATTTGCATCTTTACTTTTTGCATCTATATTATAAAATACCAAAAATATATTTATCTTATCATACTATCTCTATCAGATCTCACTTTCGCAAGTGGCTGTGACGGGATTGACAACCCCTTTATTGCGTTGGTTGCGAGTTCTTTCTTTGTTTGTGTAGGTGCGTGAGACTTTTGAGGAGCCTCCTACTGGATTGATACCATGGTTCTCAAAAACTGAGGAAAATACTTATGCTACTATTGCTGCATCACCCTTTCCTCTTCAAGGAAAACCACCGCAAGCTCAAGACGTAGCAAGAAGGATTTCTGGTGCCGTTGCCGGGGAGGTCTTCGCTCAAGTCAAGACATACCAAGTACCCATCACAAACTCATCTCCCTCGCATTTACATTATTTGCCATTTGCCTCTCGTTTTCCTCTCCCCCACTTCACCCCTGCCGTTTTATTCGCCCTCTCTTTCCCAATCTCTCTCTCTTTTTTGCTTGCCTTTTTCTGTTTGCTTATGTGTTGGATTACTTGTTGCCATGGCGCAGATAATACCAAATTGTGTGATTTCTCCAATACCAATAATAATGATTTCCTTAGTACTCCGATTGCTCCTCTTAATGATGTTGAGTCTTGTGAAATCAATACTGCTTTGTTGAATCTTGTTATGAAAAATCAATTCGCCGGCCTTCCTAGTGAAGATGCCACTACTCATCTAAATAACTTTGTTGATTTGTGTGATATGCAAAAGAAGAAAGATACAGATAATGATATTGTTAAATTGAAGCTATTTCCGTTTTCACTTAGAGATTGTGCTAAAGTTTGGTTTTCGTCTTTGCCTAAAAATAGTGTTGATTCTTGGAACAAGTGCAAAGATGCTTTTATCTCTAAGTATTTTCCTCCCGCTAAGATTATCACGTATTATGAATTTTAAACAACTTGATCATGAGCATGTTTCCCAATCTTGGGAAAGAATGAAATTGATGATTTGCAATTACCCTACTCACGGTTTGAACTTATGGATGATCATACAAAAAATTTATGCCGGTTTGAACTTTGCTTCTAGAAATCTTTTAGATTCGGCCGCGGGAGGCACGTTTATGGAAATCACTTTATGAGCTGCTACAAAACTTCTTGATAATATTATGGCTAATATTCTCAATGGCACACCGAAAGATCTTCTAGTAAAAAAGTGCATGCTATAGAAGAAATCAATGTTTTGAGTGGAAAGATGGATGAACTTATGAAGTCGTTTGCTACTAAAAATACTCCTCTTGATCCCAATGATACACCTTTGTCTACTTTGATTGATAATAAAAATTAATCTATGGATGTGAATTTTGTTGGTAGGAATAGTTTTGGAAACAATGCTTATAGAGGAAACTTAATTCTAGACCGTTCCCTAGTAATTCCTCTAATAATTATGGAAATTCCTACAATAATTCTTATGGTAATTTTAATAAGATGCCCTCTAATTTTGAGAATAGTGTGAAAGAATTTATGATGTCTCAAAAGAATTTTAATGCTTTGCTTGAAGAAAAATTTCTCAAAGTTGATGACTTGGCTAGGAACGTTGATAGACTTTTGCTTGATGTTGATTCTCTTAAACTTAGATCTACTCTTCCTAAGCATGATATCAATGAGTCTCTCAAAGCCATGAGAATTTCCATTGATGAGTGCAAGGAAAGAACCGCTAGATTGTGTGCTAAGAAAGATTGCTTTGTAAAGGCGTGTTCTTCTAGTTTCCATGAAAATAATGATGAAGATCTTAAAGTTATTGATGTGTCTCCTATTAGATCTTTGTTTTGCAATATGAATCTTGATAATAATAGGACTGGAGATGAATCAACTTTATTTAGAAGGCGTCCCAAGAATTCAGAGTTTTTAGATCTTGATGCTAAATTTGGTAAAAGTGGGATTGGAGATGTCATGACTTTAAATAGCATTGAACCCACTATCTCGGATTTCAAGGAATTTGATTATGATAATTGTTCTTTAGAAGGTTGTATTTCCTTGTTGCAATTCTTTGTTAATTTTCCTCATGCTTATAGTCAAAATAAAGCTTTTACCAAACATATCGTTGATGCCTTGATGCAATCTTATGATGAAAAACTTAATTTGGAAGTTTCTATACCTAGAAAACTTAATGATGAGTGGGGACCTACTATAAATATTAAAATTAAAGATCATGAGTGTTTTGCTTTGTGTGATTTGGGTGCTAGTGTTTCCACGATTCCAAAAACTTTATGTGATATTCTAGGTTTCCATGATCTTGATGATTGCTCTTTAAATTTGCACCTTGCGGATTCCACCACTAAAAAGCCAATGGGAAGAATCAATGATGTTCTCATTGTCGCAAATACAAATTTGGTGCCCGTAGATTTTATCGTTCTCGATATAGATTGCAATCTTTCTTGCCCTATTATTCTTGGTAGACCTTTCCTTAGAACGATTGGCGCGATTATTGATATGAAGGAAGGGAATATTAGATTCCAATTTCCATTAAAGAAATGCATGAAGCACTTTCCAATAAATAAAGTCAAATTACCTTATGAATCTATCATGCGGGCTACTTATGAATCGAGTGCCAAAGATGGCACTACTTAGATCTATCTTCGCTTTTATGCCTAGCTAGCTAGGGGCGTTAAACGATAGCGCTAGTTGGGAGGCAACCCAATTTTATTTATGTTTTTGTTTTTGTTTCTGTTTAGTAATAAATTTTGCATCTACTTTCTGTTTAGTTGTGCTTTTATGTTTTAATTAGTGTTTGTGCCAAGTAGAACCTATAGGATAACCTATGATGATAGTTGATTTGATTCTGCCGAAAAACAGAAACTTTGCGCGCATGAAATTAGTTTTTCTAAATCACATAAACGTGCTTTTACGTTGATTCGTTTTGCTGATGATCAATAAATACATTGTACAGTACTTCCTATTTTGGAAGGATTTTTAGAGTTCCAGAAGTTTGCGTTAGTTACAGATTGCTACAGACTGTTGTGTTTTTGACAGATTCTGTTTTTCGTGTGTTGTTTGTTTATTTTGATGCATCTATGGCTAGTATTAAGTGGTATGAACCATAGAGAACTTGGAATATAGTAGGTTTAACACCAAAATAAACAAATAATGAGTTAATTATAGTACCTTATGTGGTGGTTTTGTTTTTTTCACTAACGGAGCTTATAAGATTTCCTGTTGAGTTTTGTGTTCTGAAGTTTTCAAGTTTTGGGTAAAGCTTTAATGGACTATGAAATAAGGAGTGGCAAAAGCCTAAGCTTGGGGATGCCCATGGCACACCAAGATATTCAAGAATAGCCAAAAGCCTAAGCTTGGGGATGCCCCGGGAAGGCATCCCCTCTTTCGTCTTCGTTCATTGGTAACTTTACTTGGAGCTATATTTTTATTCGCCACATGATATGTGTTTTGCTTGGAGCGTCGTGTATTATATTAGTATTTGCTTTTTAGTTTACCACAATCATCCTTGCTGTACACACCTTTTGGGAGAAGCCTACTTGATTAGAATTTATTAGAATATGCTATGTGCTTCACTTATACCTTTTGAGCTTGATAGTTTTTGCTCTAGTGCTTCACTTATATCTTTTAGAGCACGGCGGTGGCTTAATTTTGTAGAAATTGCTAGTCTCTCATGCTTGACTTATATTATTTTGAGAGTCTTTTAGAACAACATGGTATTTGCTATGGTTATAAATTGGTCCTAGAATGGTAGGCATCCAAGTTGGGTATAATAAAAACTATGATAGGAAGTGAATTGGATGCTATGATCAATTTGATACTTGATAATTGTTTTGAGATATGGAGGTAGTGATATTAAAGTCATGCTAGTTGGGTGATTATGAATTTAAAGAATGCTTGTGTTGAAGTTAGCAAGTCCCGCAGCATGCATGTATGGTTAAAGTTGTGTAACAAATTCGAAATATGAAGTGTACCTGGCTTGTGCATCCTTATGAGTGGCGGTCGGGGACGAGCGATGGTCTTTTTCTACCAATCTATCCCTCTAGGAGCATGCGCGTAGTGCTTGATTTTTGATGACTTCTAAATTTTTGCAATAAGTATATGAGTTCTTTTGACTAATGTTGAGTCCATGGATTATACGCACTTTTACCTTTCCACCATTGCTAGCCTCTTCGGTACCGTGCATTGCCCTTTCTCACCTTGAAAGTTGGTGCAAACTTCGCCGGTGCATCCAAACCCCGTGATATGATACAGTCTATCACACATAAACCTCCTTATATCTTCCTCAAAACAGTCACCATACCTACCTATTATGCAACTTTCCACCATTTCGTTCATCATCATCATGGCATACATTACTTTTGTCATATTGCCATTGCATGATCATGTAGTTGACATCGTATTTTTTGGCAAAGGCAACATGCATAATTTTTCATACATGTCACTCTTGATTCATTACACCATCCCGGTACACCGCCGGAGGCATTCATATAGAGTCATATCTTGTTCTAGTTTCGAGTTGTAATTCATATGTTGTAATCAATGAAAGTGTGATGATCATCATTATTAGAGCATTGCCCAAAAAGAAAAAAAAGAGGCCAAAAAAGAAAAAAAAGGAAGGCCAAAGAAAAAGAAAGAAAAAAAGAAAAAAATAAAAAAAATAAAAATAAAAGGGGCAATGTTACTATCTCTTTTTCCACACTTGTGCTTCAAAGTAGCACCATGTTTTTCATATAGTGAGTCGCATATCTTGTGCTTGAAAGTAGCACCATGTGTGAGTCTCATATGTTTTCACTTTCATATACTAGTGGGAATTTTTCATTATAGAACTTGGCTTGTATATTCCTACGATGGGCTTCCTCAAATGCCCTAGGTATTCGTGAGCAAGCAAGTTGGATGCACACCCACTAGTTTTCTTTTGTTGAGCATTCATTTATAGCTCTAGTGCATCCGTTGCATGGCAATCCCCTATTCCTCATGTTGACATCAATTGATGGGCATCTCCATAGCCCGTTGATTATCCTCGTCAATGTGAGACTTTCTCCTTTTTTGTCTTCTCCACACAATCCCTGTCATCATATTCTATTCCACCCATAGTGTTATATCCATGGCTCACGCTCATTTATTGCGTGAAAGTTGAAAAAGTTTGAGATTATTTAAGTACGAAACAATTGCTTGGCTTGTCATCGGGGGTGTAGAATTTGGGAACATCTTTGTGTAACGAAAATGAAGCATAGCCTAACTATATGATTTTGTAGGGATGAACTTTCTTTAGCCATATTATTTTGAGAAGACATGATTGCTTTGATTAGTATGCTTGAAGTATTACTATTTCTTTTGTCAATATGAACTTTTATTTTCAATCATTTGGATCTGAACATTCATGCCACAATAAAGAAAATTACATTGAGAATTATGCTAGGTAGCATTCCACATCAAAAAATCTGTTTTTTCTCATTTACCTACTCGAGGACGAGCAGGAATTAAGCTTAGGGATGCTTGATACGTCTCCAACGTATCTATAATTTTTGATTGTTCCATGCTATTATATTACCCTTTTTGGATGTTTATGGGCTTTATTTTACATATTTATATCATTTTTGGGACTAACCTACTAACCGGAGGCCCAACCCGTATTGCTGTTTTTTTGCCTATTTCAGTATTTCGAAGAAAAGGAATATCAAACGGAGTCCAAACGGAATGAAACCTTCGGGAGCGTGATTTTTGGAACAAACGTGATCCACAGGACTGGGAGTGCAAGTCAAGAAGCAATCGAGGCGGCCAGGAGATAGGAGGGCGCGCCCACCCCTCCTGGGCGTGCCCCTGTCTCCTGGGCCCCACGAGCGGCCACCGACGTACTTCTTCCTCCTATATATACCTATGTACCCCGAAAACATCTAGGGAGCCAACGAAAAACAATTTCCACCGTCGTAACCTTCTGTATCCGCGAGATCCCATCTTGGAGCCTTCGCCGGCGCTCCATCGGAGGGGGAATCGACCACGGAGGGCTTCTACATCAACACCATAGCCCCTCGGGTCCATAGTTATTAGCTAGATGGCTTCTTCTCTCTTTTTGGATCTCAATACAATGTTCTCCCCCTCTCTTGTGGAGATCTATTCGATGTAAACTCTTCTGCGGTGTGTTTGTCGAGATCCGATAAATTGTGGGTTTATGATCAAGTTTATCTATGAGAAATATTTGAATCTTCTCTGAATTCTTTTATGTATGATTGAGTTATCTTTGCAAGTCTCTTCGAATTATCAGTTTAGTTTGGCCTACTAGATTGATCTTTCTTGCCATGGGAAAAGTGCTTAGCTTTGGGTTCAATCTTGCGGTGTCCTTACCCAGTGAAAGAAAGGGTTGCAAGGCACGTATTGTATTGTTGCCATCGAGGATAAAAAGATGGGGTTTATATCATATTGCTTGAGTTTATCCCTCTACATCATGTCATCTTTCTTAATGCGTTACTCTGTTCTTATGAACTTAATACTCTAGATGCATGCTGGATAGCGGTCGATGTGTGGAGTAATAGTAGTAGATGCAGGCAGGAGTCGGTCTACTTGTCGCGGACGTGATGCCTATATACATGATCATGCCTAGATAATCTCATAATTATTCGCTTTTCTATCAATTGCTCGACAATAATTTGTTCACCCACCGTAATACTTATGCTATCTCGAGAGAAGTCGCTAGTGAAACCTATGGCCCCCGGGTCTATCTTTTATCATATAAGCTTTCAATCTACTTTTATTTGCATCTTTACTTTTTGCATCTATATTATAAAATACCAAAAATATATTTATCTTATCATACTATCTCTATCAGATCTCACTTTTGCAAGTGGCCGTGAAGGGATTGACAACCCCCTTTATTGTGTTGGTTGCGAGTTTTTTGTTTGTTTGTATAGGTGCGTGGGACTTTTGAGGAGCCTCCTACTGGATTGATACCTTGGTTCTCAAAAACTGAGGGAAATACTTACACTACTATTGCTGCATCACCCTTTTCTCTTCAAGGAAAAGCAACACAAGCTCAAGACGTAGCAAAGCTCAACCAAAACCTCCTCAAGGCTAGGACTCGTGGGAAACACCATCACTACCGGCTTCTTCTTCGGGTCACCATACTCCGCGTCTCCCTTCTCAAAGGAGACAAAGTCCACATGATGTACATTGACGATCCTCGCCATCTAGAATCATAAACACCAAAGTGCATCAACAAAAATAGCAAAAGTGGATGACCTAGGGTTTCCCCAAATCCCCACAATGTGGAGATTTCAACCAACAAAAAGAGGAGGAATGATGGAGAATACCTTGAGGGGTCGAAGGGAAGGATAAATCACCGATTTGGAGCTCCGATCCACGAAATTTTGTGGGCATTAGGTAGGGGCTTGAGTGGGGCGGCTGGGGTGGAGAAGGGGAAAAGTGAGGGTTTGTGGAGGGGAAAACAGGGGAGACTCTATTTTGTTCACGTAAGGGGCATGACGCCCTGAGCAGGGGCGTCATGAGCATCAGCACGACGCCCTGGCCTGGGGCGCCATGGTGGCATGCCCTGCCAACGTGGCAAGTCACCGCTGACCAGCATGGCGCCCTTGATCGAGGCGTTATGATATCTAGCATGGCGCCCCGGGTGCGGGCGTCATGCGTGTAGGGCTATTTTATGAAATATTTTCAAAAGAGGGCCATTTTGTGCTGAGCTTTAGCCAAAGGGCCAATTTTGTGATTTTTCACGGAGTTGGTGGGGCGTATCCGTCCGAATTTTTTATCATCACCACGTGTCTAAATACTAGTATTGAAAAATAAATACGGTCAAGCAGCCGGTGATAGATCAGACCAGATTGCTAGGGTGGGCCCGAGGTGAGTTGGGCTGGGCCTTTTGGTCTGTTTCCTTTTTTGGTTGATATGTTGGCTCGACCTAGATCTTATGGTGTGGCATGTCTTACCCTACGTTTTGCTGGATCTACCCTGAAACGAGCAGCTAGATCATCTTTTTGCGAAGGCTCGTGCTCTCAGCAACGGGTGGGTGCTCGTTGAGCTGATGCTAAAAGAATGGACATGGAATCGGGTGGTTCAGACTATGCTTCAGGAAGGTTTTTCGGCGACTCCCGCAACCGCTATATAATAGAAACAACATACGATGATGCATAGGAAAGGAAATAAACATCATAACAAACATGAAAAAAAACACTAGATCCAAGTTTGAATGAAAAAGCGGCAATTCTACCATGCACTATGGCGGCGACCTGATCCACTAGGAGCATCGACGACAAGACACTTTCTCCTGCGCATCTTGCTCCAACTCAGGGGGGTGGCTATGGTGGCACCGCTGAAAAAAATTGAGGGTGGTGAGGACGGTAACCGAGGGCGAAGCTCTAGGCGATGAAGATCCTCTGGAGGCGAATCCTTACCGAAGGTGGAGGCGTCAGAGACTTCAAGTGTTCGCCTAGGATGAAAAAGAAGAATTCTGGGATCGCGAGGATTGGGGTGGCCGCTAGGGTTTGGGGCTATGGGAAAGAGTTGGTATGAAAAGGATTTATAACCGAGTCTTTTTAAGCAGGGTTGGCTCTGGGCCTAGGCGGGAGGGTGACCGCCAAAGGCCCAACACTAGGAGGGCCCATGATCCTATATGGTTTGTGTGTCCTTGTACATAGGCAAATAGCCTATCGCAAATAAAAAGGCCTCATAGACTGGTCTGCATATACAAGAATTAATGAATAGCAAGTCACCTCGATCGATCATGCGTCAACTAAGCATGTGGTGGTGCATCTCCACGACACAAAGATTGGTCCCTCATGTCACACCGCCACTTTACGTGCCTACCTCGGCACCCCCCCTGTCGGTGTCAAAGCCGATGGATCTCGGGTAGGGGGCCCCGAGCTATGGATCTTGGATCAATGGGTAGCAAAGAACGCAGGGACAATATTTACCTAGGTTCGGGCCCTCTCGAAGAGGTAAAACCCTACGTCCTGCTTGATTATATTGATGTGTGTATATGAGTATTACATAGTTGATCTACCATGAGATCGTATGAACTAAACCGAGTAGGATGATGGTTCTAGCCTCTACGAACTAAACCCCCTGATTTATATAGACACCAGGGGTACCTAGGGTTACATATGCCGGTTACCACCAGAGGATGAGCATGCGAGCTACGTCAACCAAGACTTGGAGTATACGTCAAGACCCCAGAGGCTTCCTTCTAGAGCACAGGATTATCCCCGAAGGCCGATCTTCTCCCGTCGATCAATAAGCAGCCCACCAGTCCAGCCCACGAGAAATAGGCCGGTAGCCCGAGGACTCCTTAGTCCGGGACTCCCTTAGTAGCCCCTGAACTAGTCTTCGAAGCCGAAGTATATGCGAGAATCATAGGCTTCGTGGACCAGTTCCTTCTTTCCATGGTGCTTACGCCAAGTTCGTAGTAACCCTTAGCCGGACACTTAAGGGTTGCTTGACTATGTCCGGCCACATGCCATCCGGATTATGTCAGGATTTCCGAAGTGTATGTATTACTTAGCCTCGAAGGCCAACCGCCCAAGTTTAAATAGTGTCTTCGTCTGACAACTTTTACCAAAAGGCCATGACTTGACATAACCTCTAGCCAGTTACGTGGTTCGAGACGGTTTTTCATTGGCACGTCCTATCAAGATGGAGTCGTGCCCTATTTTTAAGCACCATGATCAATGATTTGCCTTACCCCATGTGCGCACAATGACACGATTATATCGGGAAAACACGAGGTCCGCGGCGCAGTAAACGGGCTCTTGGTATTATGGTGACCTATAAAAGAGCAACCACCACTACTTTCACCGTACGCTCTCTCTTCCTCCCCTGCCATTGCCTTCCCGAACCTCTGAGCTCCAGCCCTAGATCCACCCAACCTTCCAAAAGATTTCTCCGGCCATTCTCTCGATCGATCATGGCTGGCTCGGGCTCCAAGGGAAAGTGGGAAGCCTCTAGTGTCACTGAAGATGCCATCCAGGAGCTAAAAAGTGTCGGCTACCTACCGACCAATGTCGCCCACCGCGTTCCGAAGGAGGGCCAGGTCGTCCCCATGCCAAGGCCCGATGAGAGGGTGGTATGCCTCCCCTACTTCATCCAGGGACTTGGTTCCCCTCTCCACCCCTTTGTTAGGGGGCTAATGTTCTTCTACGGGCTGGATTTCCATGACCTCGCCCCTAACTCTTTCCTACACATCTCAGCCTTCATCATTATCTGCGAGGCCTTTCCGCGGGTCTGGCCACACTTTGGCTTTTGACTCGAGGTCTTCAACATCAAGACGAAGATCATCGACGGCCAATAGGCAGACTGCGGGGAAGGGGGGAGGGGGAGGGGGATGGTCAGCAAAATCCCCCGAGTGGAGTGGTCGAACAGTACTTTCATAGAGACCGTCAAGATCTAGCAGAATGAGTGGTTCTACATCACGGAACCGCGAGGTGAGGCTTAGGCGGAGCTCCCTACTTTTAGATCCGGACCTCCCACGAGGATGGTCTCGTGGACCAAAAAAAGAGCTCAACTCGGGGTCGACCACGGAGGTGGAGTCACTTCAAAGCCGAATATCCAAGATGATGAAGATGAAGGTCGAGTTACCAAATGTGATTCAGATCGTGCTTCGCCGGTGACTCCTACCTTGCCAAGATTGGGATGTCCCCATGTGGTCCTACAAGCCCGAAGACCCCACCACCATGCTCCGCTTCTACCGCACCTCCCACGACAAATTGTGGAAGGTTGTTTTCAAGCCGCAGAAGGAGTGGCCAGCCAAGACGAAGGATATCGGCCTTGACGCCGCCAACCCCCCTCACGAGGTATGATAAATTATATCATTGTGTTCGGATACTTCTTTCTGAAAAAGCAATTAACTCCTCCTTCTTCCCCGCACAGAGCCGGCTGAAGAAAGCCGCCCAGATCAATAGCCCGGCCCCGCTGCACGAGGACCCCATGATGGCCCTGCTGACGGAAATGTTGGCCGTGGCACCGGGGAAGAAGGAGAAGAAGAAGGACGAGAAGAGGGAGGCCCGAGAGGGCCTCCGCCCTAGAGGACCCCCAGATACTAAGTCCGGGGAAACCCAAACCCCCTCTGCTCATGATGGAGGGCAAGGAGAGGACGAGGAGGAGAGCGACTTCTCCCGAACAAGGAAGAGGGCGGCGTTAGAGGACGCCGAGGAGGACCAGCCTCCTCCCGCTCCGAAGAGACAATGCAGGGCCAAGGTGGCCCTGTCTGACAACAGCTCGAACTCCGCCGAGGAGTCTGAGGTTTCCGAAGAGGTTCCTCAAAGGAACCACAGGGACAAGCCTCCCTCCCAGAGGTACTTATCCGAAGTCACTCCAGCATGTTCAAACTAAGTTCATTATTAACCATAAGCCTGTTTTTAATATCGCGGTCCGCCGACCTCCCCATCGACCGAATCTCGGAGGGAGACTCTCCGTCAGCCGAGCTAGCGGAGAGTGGGACCGCGTCGCGCACCACAACCCCTCTGGTCATCGAGGAGACCATAGAGGTGTTGTCTCGGAAGACCCCTCCCGGGCCGAACACAGGGGACGGGGGTGATGACATTATGGTCGGGGTGAATACCTCGGTCGCCAAGAACCAGGAGGGGACGGCCCTTCTAGAAAACAAAGAGGGGGGTCCTAGTCAATTGGATTTCCCCCCAAAAATGGTTCCGGAGTCGCTAAGGCACTAGGAGCCGAGTATTCCGGCTGCCTCCGTGGAAGGTGACGGTGTCCTGGACTAGGGGGTACTCCCCACGTCGTCTCCCGACCAGTGGGTTAGGACGAGGACCCCATGGTGGTTCACTCATGGGCCACTTCGAGCAACCCATGACGCATACAAGTAGGATACCTGTCACACCCTGATTTTGGCCCTTTCTTTTTTTCTTTTGATTTTGTGAGATTTTGCTTGAGTTTTCTTTTTTCGTGGCTATGTGGTCTGGAAACTGGAGGAGATAACCTCTTCTTTCTTTCGAGAGTGGCTTTTGATCCTCGTATCCATCCCAAGACCTTGCCATTTTCATCTTGGCCCAACCCCAACATTATTTTTCTTGGGAATATTCCTTTTTCTGTTAAAGAATAAGCCCATTTACCCTAGGTTGTGAAGCAACCTATATTTCCACCACTCCTAAAATTCCCAAATAATTCTCATAATTTTTTTGGGTCATATATGCATCAAATATGGCCAAACTTTTCCTTGCCATGTTCAAAATTAATTCACAAATATTCCTTTTCTTATTCTGTCCTGAATGGCAGTTTGTGAAGCAAGTGCTATTTACCTTTGCCCAATGGACCCCAAACTTTTTGGACACCTTTCCATGTCCAAATAATTGTCTCATGCCAAAAATCAACTCCATTTGTCTAGTAAATATCCCTGAGAAAATTTTCA
This sequence comes from Triticum aestivum, assembly GCF_018294505.1. Lineage (NCBI taxonomy): Eukaryota > Viridiplantae > Streptophyta > Magnoliopsida > Poales > Poaceae > Triticum > Triticum aestivum. The sequence goes on from NC_057810.1 coordinate 28,464,231, forward strand.
AAGTTCCTGTCTGAGGGAATTCTTTGTGAAAGAAGTACTAGCTATGTTAATCCAATTGAGTTGAATTTTTTCATGGTCCTTCATATGATCAAATCATCACTCTCCACAATATTTGAGATCATGCAATGCATCCACGTGAGCTTAGAATCAATTCTTTGTTTCTGTCCAAATTTTCAGTTAGTGAAGCAAGTATATTTTATATTAATCTATTACTATTGAAAAAATTTCAGGACCTTCTCCTACCCATATAACCTATCTCCACAAGATTTGGGCTCATTTCATCTAGCCATTTACCCTCAGGATTTTTCCTAAGTTTCTGTCCAGAGAGGTGCTGTATGAAGGAAGTACCATTTTGGCTTGGACAAATGGCATGAAATTTTTATGGCACTCTAATATGACCAAATAACCCTGCCATGCTCATTTTTGGCCTAATCAATCACTCCTAGTGAGTTCTACTTCTTGATCTTGATTCTGGACCAGTTTAAGTAGTTGTTAAGCAAGTGCATTAAGACTTCGTCCAAATCCCTCCAGAAGTCACAGGACTATTTTCCCTTCTACCCTAAACCTCCCAGACACGAGGTCTGTCCCTTATCTCTTCTCTGCTCACCACAGCATCATGCACCAGTTTGCAACAGCAAACTTTCGGAGATGAATCCCATCTATCCAGAGCTTCTTTATTTGATCCATCATCTCCTGTCAGCTCCTGGTAGGAAGGACTACAACTTAAACAACGATTGTCGGCCTCTCGAGTCCTATTCAAGCCAGATTGCGCGGTGACCACCGCCTTGGCATGCAGTGGGCACGAGCCGGCCGTCGTTTCGCTCGGGCCCCTCCTCTGCTCAGCGTCTCAGCGAGCACGGGCGTGTCTTACAGCTCACCCTCGTCGTCCTCTTCTCCACTGACCTCTCTCCCTCTCCGGCAGCCCGCTCGCTAGCGATCGTCGTCGCGCTCCCACGGGCAACCTGTAGCCGACCGTCGTTTCCTCCCCTGGTTGCTTCTCTCCTGTGCCCCTCGACCTCGTCTGCCGCGTGACGCATGCCCTCTGCTCCCCCGCGTCGCCTTCCTTCGACTGTGCTCGCCCGCACACGCGTACGCGGCCACGCCCGAGCCGTGGTCACGCGTTCGCGGTCATCTCCCTCGCCCCCGCCTATTTAAGCTTCCCCCCGAGGCCATTCGAGCACTTCACCAGCTTCAACTCACTCCCCTACACCTCCCTAGCCCCTCAGTGCCTCGCCGGAGTGCCTTCCCAACCTCCTATGTTGCCACGGTCGCCGGCAAGCTTCGCTTCGATTCCGACGATCCCAAGCCTTATTCACTCTTCCTCCACCACTAGATGTCTCCTCCACCACCAGTACACCGTCCCAGTGCTCCAACCCCTCCTCCGGCGCACCGGAGCGCCATGCCCATCTCCTCCCGAATACCCCTCCGCCGCGGGCCCAACTGCGGCCATTCCCGAGCTCCCCGGCATCTTCCACGGACGGGAACGGATCCTCCTTGTCCTCCTGAGAATTTTGATAGGTCGCCCGTCCCGAACGGTGGCCGGACTCGCCGTCGGGATGGCCACCTCCCTCGGCCCAGCGTGCTCCCGAGCGGGAGGTTGAAGCCGGTCAGGGCCAGGCGGGCCCCTCCCCGCGCGACCCCACCTGTCAGTGCCTCAAGGCCGGCCCCGCTCCCGCCACATCAGTTAAGTGGAAGCGTACTCCGCTGGAGTACGTCTTCCCTGCCGCGGAAGCGTTTCTGCAACAAATGCGCTTTCGGTTTAAACTCTGCCGGCCGAAACCTCTAGTTTGTGAACATTCGTCCGTTAAGAGCAGAGATGAATACCTTTTATTTCTTTTTCTGCCTAACGAACGAATGGTCATAACTCCGTGACCGTGACTCCGATTGAGGTGATTCCAACTCTTACATCTTCATCTCGTCGAGCCCGTTCTGTTCACATCATCTCTATTCCTAATGTCTGAGTTGGTTGAATAGTACCATGGTTTATTTTCGTCCGATTTATTTTCGCCTCACCTCCCACCAACCTCCCTAGTTAATGTTTTATTCTTCACACTTAAAACCCAATCGCGTCTAATACTCCTTCCATTTATTCGTGCTTGTTTTGGCAAGTGTCGATTCACATGTAAATATTTGGTAATTAAGAATTCATAAATAATAACATATACATGAGATCACCTTCCAAACAGATCACATCCCCCTCCGATTCATTTCTCCCACGGATCCCCTTCAGTACTTAGTTTCGCTAGGAAAAAAACACAACCATCAAAGCCATGCCCTCACATGATCACGTATCACAATGAGAAAACTCCTTATATCTATACCTCTATACCTAATATTAAAGGGAGGATTGTTTCTCTACTTTTTTGGTCAAAGTCTTTTTTTACGTACTTTGTACGTCGTGCTTAGCGATCGAACGACAGTTTTATCGATGGAAAGCTATCAAACGTCAGTTTTGACTACGACACGTGCAAGCAGGCCAGCCCAATAAAGAACACCGGTTTTAACTACAGCACGTGCAAACGGGCCGGCCCAATTTATAAGCTTGCAACGAAATATGAAAAATCAAATGGCAATAGTAGGTTGTCTCAAAAAAAAAATGGCAATAGTAGGAATCCAGCTTGCTACTTCACGCTGCATAGCAGTGAGGCTAGCCACCCAAGCTAACAACAGCGGATGACTACGAAGCAGCACTAACAATATGAGAATTGCTCGGGCCAGTGCATCAACTTGGAAAAATCTGCGGTCATGTTTAGTCCAAACACTTTGGTGGATGCAAGGAATGAAGTGAAAGCTGCCCTCCAAATCCATAGCGAATCATGGAATGATAAGTACCTGGGCCTTCCGGTGCACGTGGGTAAATCCAGAAGGAAAGCCTTTGGATATCTCAAAGGAGCCATGGCTGGGCGTGTGTATGGATGGAAAGAGAAGCTCATTGCTAAAGTCGGCAAGGAAACATTAGTGACGACAGTTGCCCAAGCAATACCCACCTTTGCCATGTCTTGTTTTGATCTTACCAAAACTTTCTGTCAGGAACTAAGTTCACTTATCGGAACCTACTGGTGGAGTCAACAAGATAAGGAGAATACAGTTCACTGGCTTAGCTGGGAGAAATTAATCAAACCAAAAGCCAAAGGGGGACTTGGCTTCAGAGACATGTACAGCTTCAATATGGCCATGTTGTCGCGGCAAGCTTGGAGGCTAATACAAAACCCAAACACCCTGTGTGGTCGAGTTCTCAAGGCCCGATACTTTCCTCACTGCCACTTGTTGGAAGCAGAAGCCAAGGATGGTATTTCCTATGCCTGGCGGAGCTTGTTGAAGGGGCTGGATTTTGTTAGGGAGGGCTATATTTGGCGCATTGGAGACGGAGCCTCTGTCAAAATCTGGACGGACCCTTGGATTCCAAGGCCTTGGTCGCGGACAGTGATAACCCCTCGAGGGAATAATATTCTCCAATACGTGCATGAGCTGATTGATCCGGCATCCGGACAGTGGGATGAAAGGCTAGTGAGGGATACCTTTTGGCCAGATGATGTGCGTCATATCCTGCAGATGCCTCTAAGGGACGGCATTCAGGATTTTATCGCATGGCAGTTTGAGCCCAAGGGAGAACACACAGTGAAAAGTGCGTATAAATTGCACGTTGAGTTGCAGAACGTAAGCACAAATGGCGGTGTGGGCACAAGCTCTCATGCGGTGGGCAATCTAAACAGCTGTGATGACAATTCATGGAAGAGGATTTGGAAGATGCCGTGTCCCAGGAATGTTCAGATGTTTGTCTGGAGAGTTAAGCACAACTCACTTGCGCTTTTGACTAATATGCAAAGGAGGGGATTCAAGGTGGAAAGTACAAAATGCTTCTTCTGTGGCAAATCCGATGAAGATGGTGCTCATCTGATTGTCAAATGTATAAAGGCAAAGGAGGTATGGAGAGAGTTAGCACTGGAGAAAGAGAGAATGGACCTAGAACGCATCACGAATGAGCATGCAATGCTAGAGTATCTTTGGGGTCTGGAGGAAGGAAAACGTATGCATGTGTTCACCTTCTGGTGGATGTGCTGGAGCAACAGAAATAAGCTAAGGAAGGGAGAGACTCCGCTAGCACCTGCTGTTGTGGCTCGTCGAGCACGTAGCTCCGTCCTGGAATATATGCAAGTCTACCTTCCGAAGACTAAAACAGTTTCTCCTGATAAGTGGAAACCACCAGCCGAAGGAGTGATTAAATTCAATCTGGATGGGTCGTTTATCCCCGGTGAAAACTATGTGAGTTGGGGTGTTGTCGCTCGCACCTCTGAAGGTGTTCTAGTCGCTGCTCGGGCGGGCAGACAGGAGAATGCAGGGGATCCTTTCGTAGCTGAAGCGATTGCTATGTCAAATGCTGTTGCACTCGCCGCGGACCTGGGAGTAGTTCAACCTGATTTTGAGACAGACTCACAGCTGCTGGCTGAAGCACTGGATCTCCGGAGGGTTGATTCATCGCCGTATGCAGCCATCATTGAGGACACCAAGTTTCAACTGAAGATGTGGTTCTCTAGATTTGTCGTTACGGTGTGTCGCCGGAGTGCAAACTCTGTTGCACATGAACTGGCCATTGTTGGCCGTATGTACCCAGCGAACCATTATGTGGAGTTTGAGTCTGATGTTCCAGCCCATGTGGCTGTATGTGCCTCGGGTGATTTGCCCCGGCATCGTTAAGTAATAAAACTATGCTTTGCCCTAAAAAATCAATAATTATTCAAAATATCGAACAAATGTTTGAAAGCTGTGAACAAATTTTGAAATTCTAACAATAATAGCATGATTTTTCTGAAAATATGTACATAAACTAAAAAATGTGAAGAGTTTTCCGAAAAATATGAACAATTTTTGGTATTGTGGAAAAAAATTCGAATTCTGAACTACTGTTTTTGAAATGCGAAAAATAAAAAAAATTAAACTGCACACGGAACAATTTCTTAGTATGCGGTTAACAATATTCAAATAAACACTGCACATTTCTAAAATATACGATGAAATTTTTTCAAATACATGTTGAACAAATTTTCATACAAGATGAAAAAAAACGTATAGACAGTGATCATTTTTGTTCAAGACGTGATTTTTTTTTGAAACTTGAACAACTTTTGAAAGATGAACAAAATTTCTAATTTCAAACTTTTTTGGAATTTGGAATTTCTAATTTATTTTGAACATGGACAAAATTTCAAAAATGTGATTTTTTAAGTGATGAACAAAATTATGAATATCAAACATTTTTTAAAATCTAAACAATTCTGAAATTCTGAACATTCTCGAAAATTTTGAATTTATGAAAAAACATTTTATATTTTTTCCTTGCCCTTTCTGAAAAATGTAAAGAGTTTTCCGAAAATGTGAACATTTTTTGGTATTGTGGAAAAGATTTAGAATTCTGAGCTATTGTTTTTTAAATGCGAACAATTTTAAAAAAAATGTAAACTGCACCCTGAACAATTTCTTAGTATGCGGTTAACAATATTCAAATAAACACTGAACGTTTGTAAAATATATGATGAACTTTTTTCTAATACATGTTGAACAAAATTTCCATACAAGATGAAAAAAAAAAACGTATAGACAGTGAGCATTTTTGTTCAAGACGTGATTTTTTTTTGAAACGTGAACAACTTTTGAAAAGATGAACAAAATTTCCAATTTAGAACTTTTTTGGAATTTGGAATTTCTAACTTATTTTGAACATGGAAAATTTCAAAAATGTGATTTTTTAAATGATGAACAAAATTATGAATGTCAGACATTTTTTAAAATCTAAACAATTCTGAAATTCTGAACATTTCTTGAAAATTTTGAATTTATGAAAATACTTTTTATATTTTTTCCTTGCCCATTTTTGAGGTCATATACTGTGTATCCTCTGTTGCAACGCACGGGCATGTTTGCTAGCTGTTTTCCTATTTAAATATTTTAGGAGCAGTCGGTACGTCTTTCGTTCGTACCCAGCCTCCCATCGATCGCGAAGGCATCCCCGCTACTTTTTTCCGCTTCTTCGACGTTCGTCAATTCGTCCCCACCCGCACAACCATACGTGGAGCAAGCCCTGCAAAAGAACGAGATCCAACCCACGTCTCTCTATCAACAAAAGCACGACACACTAGGGTTAGCAGCCGCCAGCCACGCCGCTGTCCTCAATGCCCCCTCGCACTTCGCATCTGCTGCCTCATCCTCCGACCTCCGTCGTCGTGCAAGACATCGTTGCCATGGACTCGAACTTCTGATGCTACTGGGAAGCCGGGTCAGATCCCACCCTGAGGACTCGAACTCGCCCGCACAAGCACCATTGGATCGATGTCGCTGCTAGCGGCTGTGGCCATGCATTTCGAAATTCCATGGCATGATGCATATAAATTGGAAAAGTAGGTGGGTTCTGAAGATGATTTTATTCTATGCTTCCCCTATGGTGGGTTCGGTTTTGCATTACTCAATTTTGCTAATGTGCCGTTTCTGCAATGTACCTTCAATTTTTTTTAGTATACTAATTTCAAATGATTACATAATTTTTTATGGATCAGATTCATGAAGCTCCAAGCGAGCAAGAAGTTTCAGTCCACCTTTACTCATGGCCTCCCCTTCTCGTCTGGTAACTCACGTGCTCACTTTGTCCTGAAGATAGCATGAACTAATCTTTTAGGGCATCTCCAGCCGTTCGGCCCCCCAGGGCGCCTAAATAGAGCATCCTGGGGGCGTGCCGGCGCTAGTTCGGCGCCTGGGGGCGAGCTAGCTCCCAGTCACGCCCCCACGCGCCGGTCCCAGGATGCGGTAAATTCAAACTTGGTCGTTCCCGCTCTCAAAAGACGCCGCAAATCCGGCGATCGGGCGTAGTCTGGCGTTGCAAAAAAAAACAGAGCGCCGCCGCCTCGGCGGGGTTGGTCCCAGGTGTTGGCGGAGTCGGCGTGCGCGAGCTCGGCGGTGTCGGAGCTGCTTCGGTGTTGGGCTGCGTCGGCGCAGCTTCGACACTGCTGGGCGGCGATGTAGAGGCTTCGCTCGGGCTTGGCGTCCGTGCGGCCGTGGGCGTCGTCGGCGTTGCCGTCGGCATCTCGTTCAGGATGAGGCCGCGCTGCACCAGGTACCACGCCTTGAGCTTCTCGTCGTTGCTCTGGAGCATGTCCTCCCCGCCCATCAGGAAAGCCATGTCGGTGTTCCTCTTCTTCGCGGCGACGTTCGTCCGGAGCAGGTCGAGCTTGATGGCGTTGTTCTTCATTAGCGCCGACCACCGCGCCTCGGTCTTCTCTTCGCGTAGGACGGCCCGGGCCTGGGCGTCGGCGAGGCAATGTTCGATGGACTCCTGCACTCGCGCGGCTGCCGCGTCGGCGTTTTTCCCCTTCTTGGCCAATTTGTGGCCGTCCGGCCGCCCCTCCGACGCGCCCGGAGTCGTCGCGTCCGGCTTGTATGTCTCCTTGGCCTTGTCGAGGGCACGCCGGACTTCCGCCCACTTCTCGCACTTGTCAATGCGCTTGTAGACGTGGAGGTGCTTGAAGTCGGCGTCTTGGTTGTCACCCCGGTACATGGCGAACATACGCAGCAGCTGCGCGGGCGGACGAACAGTTGGCGAACGGCGGGCGTAGGGGACGAAGATGTGCGGACGAACGGCGTGCGTACTTGATCCTCAACGCTGGCGCCGCTCTCCGGGCGAGCCGCGACCTCCTCGACGATTCCATGCCATTTGTTGCACGCCAACTGGATACGCCCCCAATGGTTCGCCATCGCCTTGGACCCGCGCTGCATGTAGACGCCTTTGAAGTAGGGGTCGACGAGCTTCCGTTCGTCGAACTCGGCCTTGATGCGGTCCCAGTACGTCTCCAAGCTCTGGTTCGCGCCGGTGGTCGGGTCGAGGCAGACGACTTTCCACACTTCGGCGAGGCATTCCTCCTCCTTGGACGTCCACTTGATGCACGGTTCGACCGACCTAGCCGCCCGCTTCTTTTTCTGGCACCCCTTCGTCGGAACAGGAGCCGACTCCTCCTCCTCCTCCTCCTCCTCCTCCTCGGGTTCCTGCGTGTCGTCGCCGTAGACGTAGCCGAGCTCGGCTTCCATGTCGCTGCTGAGGTCCACTACCTCGTCCTGGGTGGCGAACCCGGGAGACGAGGCGGCCGCGGCCGATCCTGTCGCGATGATGTCGTCCATGTCAGCTCCCGTGTCGTCGGCGTCGCCGAGGTGCGAGAAGGGTAGCGGACCATGGTAGACATGGGGCGTCGGTGTGGTCGCGTAGGCGGCGGGCGGCGAGTAGTTGTATGGAGGGTACTGCACCCGACGAAGGCGGGCGAGGGCGTGCGCGTCGCGGGGTGACCATGGGGGAAGGTCACGTTTGGGTTGAACCCGCCGTGCGCGTCGCCGTCGGCGTAGCCGGGCGACGATGAACCCCATGGAGATCCGGCGCCTTGCTGTCCCCAGGGCGCGTACTGGGCGTGGCTGACGACGGGTGGATTCATCCCCGCCTGCACCGACGAGGAAGACGCCGCCGCGCGCGCCGCGTTGTTGCGGGCCTTCTTGGCTATGCCCCTGTTCCGCCTGTCGGCGGTGACTGCTTCTCGCCGCTGAACTTCCACCCTCCACTCGGCGTTCGACAGGCCCGGTGGCTTCGATGGCGGCGCCCTTGGCTTCCTCTGCTTCGGTTGGGTCACGGCGCCAGTCGCGGTCACCGCCGCGCGCGGCATGGAGTACTTCTTCGGCGGCATGGCGGCGGAAGGCGAGCGGGGTTTGGCGGGAGAAAGGGGGAGAATGGCGGGAGAAAGCCGAGCGAGTGGGAGAGAAGCGAGAAAAGTGTCAAGAAAACGGCGGGAAAGGCCCTCAGGTCGCCTCCAGTGCGGGCCCACGCGCCTTTTTCGCTTGCGCCGGCTCCCCAAACACCCCCAGGGCGCCGGGTTCGGCCTGGGTCCGCCGGCACCAGTTTTGGCCCGAGCCGGCGAAAAACGGGCTTCTGGGGGCGCGACTGGGCCTTTTTTCGGCGCCGGCGCGGCAAAATCGTCTGGGGAGGGCCTGTTGGGGGCGCGGCTGGAGATGCCCTCAGCCGTTGGCCCCCCAGGAGGGGCAAAAAATCGCCCCCTGGGAGCGCACCGACGCTAAACCGCGCACTGGGGGCGTGATGCCCCCCAGTCGCGGCGCCCACGGTATTTTAAAAAAATTTAAACACGGCGCAAACACGGCGCAAATTCATTGCAAACTTCGGCGAGTTTGTTCAAAGTTAAACATATTTTACAAAAAAAAGAAAAAACTACCGCAGGCTACCCCCGCCGTCTCCCTCGCCGCCCGCCTCGCCGCCCCGCCCACGCGGTTCTACATGTCGAGGAGGCTGTAGAACCGCGTGTAGTCACCGCCGTCGTCGTCGTCGTCGCGGTCGCCGCCGCCCCGGTCTACGCCTTTGCCGTCCCTGCTGCATCCCTCCCCTGGTTGGCGCGGCGGGTTGGACGGTCCGGGGGCGGCGGCGGCGGCGTCGTCGTCGTCGCTGTCGAGGACCACGACGCCGTGGGTGTCCTCGTGCCCAAGCTTGCGGGCGGCGATCTCCTCCAGGGCCCGGCGCTGCCGGACCATCTCTTCACGGAGGTAGTCTTCCCGCGCCCACCGCATGGCGTCCTCGTCGGAGAAGCCGCGCCGGGCTATCTCCTCGTACTCCGCGGGGAGGCCGGGCTCTGGCTTGGGCTCGACGAGGACGAGGCGGCCGGTGGATGGAGAGGCGTTGGCGCCGATGCGGACGCCGGAGCTGCGGGTGCGCGCGGCGACCGGTGTGCCCTGGGGCTCCGGCTTGACGGGGCGGAGGCAGGGCGAGCCGCCGGACGAGGAGGAGGACCTCCCGGTCTCCATGCGCCTCGGGGTCCAGGAGCTTCCCCGGCGGCGTGAGAAGGAAGGGGGAGCGGGGTACTCGAGGCGCGGCGTGTTGCCGCCCTCGATGTACTCGAGGACGGCCTCCAACGTGCGCCCGGGCACGCCCCACCACCGACGCCGGCCGGTGGAGTTGAGCCTGCCGGAGGGCACGACGCCATTGGTGGCCTCGAGCTGCTGGGCGTGACGGCGGCAGAAGTACGGCTCCCAGAGCTGGTTGTCGGGGACGTACCATGGCCCCTCCCTCGCCGCCCGCGGCAGGTTCGACCGGATGCGTGCGATCTCCGCCGCACGCCGCGCCGCGCCGGTGGGTATCGGGGGCACCGGCACGCCGCCCGCGCTGATCCTCCACGCCCCGGGCACCCGCATGTCCGGCGGGACCGGGTACTCTGCCTCGTAAAGGAGGCGAGCCTCATCTTCATGAAGATGGCGGCGGCCGAAGCCGTTCGCCGCCGCGCCGTCGCCAGGGAAGCGCTCGGCCATGGATGCGAACTGGAGACGGCGAAAGAGAGGAGAGGGGAGTGGGGGACGACGGCGGCGGGCGAGTGTGAGTCGCCCTGTGCGCCGGGGCGCGTCATATATAGGCCGAGGCGCTGCCCACACGCGTAGCACCGTGCGTACGCGTGGCGGGCGAGGGACGCGCGCCGTCCGGTCTTCACTGCGCCGCCCGTGAGCATCAATGGCGCAGGCTGACCGGCGCGGCAGCGCGCGACAGCTTTGGCATTGATGTTGGGGAACGTTGCAGAAAATTAAAATTTTTCCTACGGTTTCACCAAGATCCATCTATGAGTTCATCTAAGCAACGAGTCTAGGGAGAGAGTTTGCATCTACATACCACTTGTAGATCGCGTGCGGAAGCTTGCAAGGTGATGATGTAGTCGTACTCGACGTGATCCAAATCACCGATGACCAGCGCCGAACGGACGGCACCTCCGCGTTCAACACACGTACGGGACGGGAGACGTCTCCTCCTTCTTGATCCAGCAAGGGGGAAGGAGAGGTTGATGAAGATCCAGCAGCACGACGGCGTGGTGGTGGATGCAGGGCGTCACAGCAGCAGGGCTTCGCCGAGACTACGAGGGAGAGACGTAACGGGGGGAGGTGGAGGCGCCAGGGGCTGGTGTGTGAAGTCCCTCCTCTCCCCCACTATATATAGGGGTGCCAGGGGGGGCGCCGGCCCTAGTAGATGAGATCTACTAGGGGGGCGGCGGCCTAGGGGAGGTTTCCCTCCCCCCCAAGGCACCTAGGGGTGCCTTCCACCACTAGGACTCCTCCTAGGGGGAAACCCTAGGCGCATGGGCCTATAGGGGCTGGTGCCCTTGGCCCATGATGGCCAAGGCGCACCCCCTACAGCCCATGTGGCCCCCCGGGACAGGTGGCCCCACCCGGTGGACCCCCGGGACCCTTCCGGTGGTCCCGGTACAATACCGATAACCCCGAAACTTGTCCCGATGCCCGAAATAGCACTTCCTATATATAATTCTTTACCTCCGGACCATTCCGGAACTCCTCGTGACGTCCGGGATCTCATCCGGGACTCCGAACAACATTCGGGTTTCTGCATATACATATCTTCATAACCCTAGCGTCACCGAACCTTAAGTGTGTAGACCCTACGGGTTCGGGAGACATGCAGACATGACCGAGACGCTCTCAGTCAATAACCATCAGCGGGATCTGGATACCCATGATGGCTCCCACATGCTCCTCGATGTTGTCATCGGATGAACCACGATGTCGAGGATTCGATCAAACCCTGTATGCAATTCCCTTTGTCAATCGGTACGTTACTTGCCCGAGACTCGATCGTCGGTATCCCAATACCTTGTTCAGTCTCGTTACCGGCAAGTCACTTTACTCGTACCGTAATGCATGATCCCGTGTCCAACACCTTGGTCACATTGAGCTCAATATGATGATGCATTACCGAGTGGGCCCAGAGATACCTCTCCGTCATACGGAGTGACAAATCCCAGTCTCGATCCGTGTCAACCCAACAGCTACTTTCGGAGATACCTGTAATGCACCTTTATAGTCACCCAGTTACGTTGTGACGTTTGATACACCCAAGGCACTCTTACGGTATCCGGGAGTTACACGATCTCATGGTCGAAGGAAGAGATACTTGACACTTGCAAAGCTCTAGCAAAACGAACTACACGATCTTTTATGCTATGCTTAGGATTGGGTCTTGTCCATCACATCATTCTCCTAATGATGTGATCCCGTTATCAACGACATCCAATGTCCATAGTCAGGAAACCATGACTATCTGTTGATCACAACGAGCTGGTCAACTAGAGGCTTACCAGGGACATAGTGTGGTCTAAGTATTCACACGTGTATTACGATTTCCGGATAATACAGTTATAGCATGAATAAAAGACAATTATCATGAACAATGAAATATAATAATACTTTTATTATTGCCTCTAGGGCATATTTCCAACAGTCTCCCACTTGCACTAGAGTCACCAATCTAGTTACATTGTGATGAATCGAACACCCATAGAGTTCTGGTGTTGATCATGTTTTGCACGCGAGAGAGGTTTAGTCAGCGGATCTGCGACATTCAGATCCGTGTGCACTTTGCAAATCTCTATGTCTCCATCTTGAACATTTTCACGGATGGAGTTGAAACGACGCTTGATGTGCCTGGTCTTCTTGTGAAACCTGGGCTCCTTTGCGAGGGCAATAGCTCCAGTGTTGTCACAGAAGAGTTTGATCGGCCCCGACGCATTGGGTATGACTCCTAGGTCGGTGATGAACTCCTTCACCCAAATCGCTTCATGTGCTGCCTCCGAGGCTGCCATGTACTCCGCTTCACACGTAGATCCCGCCACGACGCTCTGCTTGCAGCTGCACCAGCTTACTGCTCCACCATTCAACATATACACGTATCCGGTTTGTGACTTAGAGTCATCCAGATCTGAGTCGAAGCTAGCGTCGACGTAACCCTTTACGACGAGCTCTTCGTCTCCTCCATAAACGAGAAACATGTCCTTTGTCCTTTTCAGGTACTTCAGGATATTCTTGACCGCTGTCCAGTGTTCCTTGCCGGGATTACTTTGGTATCTTGCTACCAAACTTACGGCAAGGTTTACATCGGGTCTGGTACACAGCATGGCATACATAATAGATCCTATGGCTGAAGCATAGGGGATGACACTCATCTCTTCTTTATCTTTTGCCGTGGTCGGTGACTGAGCTGAGCTCAGTCTCATACCTTGTAACATAGGCAAGAACCCCTTCTTGGACTGATCCATTCTGAATCTCTTCAAAATCTTATCAAGGTATGTGCTTTGTGAAAGACCTATGAGGCGTCTCGATCTATCTCTATAGATCTTGATGCCTAATATATAAGCAGCTTCTCCAAGGTCCTTCATTGAAAAACACTTATTCAAGTAGGCCTTAATGCTGTCCAGAAATTCTATATTATTTCCCATCAGGAGTATGTCATCTACATATAATATGAGAAATGCTACAGAGCTCCCACTCACTTTCTTGTAAACGCAGGCTTCTCCATAAGTCTGCATAAACCCAAACGCTTTGATCATCTCATCAAAGCGAATGTTCCAACTCCGAGATGCTTGCACCAGTCCATAAATGGATCGCTGGAGCTTGCATACTTTGTTAGCGTTCCGAGGATCGACAAAACCTTCCGGCTGCATCATATACAGTTCTTCCTTAAGATGCCCGTTAAGGAATGCTGTTTTGACGTCCATCTGCCATATCTCATAATCATAGTATGCGGCAATTGCTAACATGATTCGGACGGACTTTAGCTTCTCTACGGGAGAGAATGTCTCGTCGTAGTCAATCCCTTGAACCTGTCGATAACCCTTAGCGACAAGTCGAGCTTTATAGATGGTAACATTACCATCCGCGTCCATCTTCTTCTTAAAGATCCATTTGTTTTCTATCGCTCGCCGATCATCGGGCAAGTCTGTCAAAGTCCATACTTTGTTTTCATACATGGATTCTATCTCGGATTTCATGGCTTCAAGCCATTTGTTGGAATCCGGGCCCGCCGTTGCTTCTTCATAGTTCTAAGGTTCATTGTTGTTTAACAACATGATTTCCAGGACAGGGTTGCCGTACCACTCTGGTGCGGAACGTGTCCTTGTGGACCTACGAAGTTCAGCAGTAACTTGATCCGAAGTGCCTTGATCATTATCATGGTTTTCCTCTTCAGTTGGTGTGGGCATCACAGGAACGGTTTCCTGTGCTGCGTCACTATCCCGCTCAAGAGGTAGTACTTCATCGAGTTCTACTTTCCTCCCACTTACTTCTTTTGAGAGAAACTCTTTTTCCAGAAAGCATCCGTTCTTGGCAACAAAGATCTTGCCTTCGGATCTTAAGTAGAAGGTATACCCTACAGTTTCCTTAGGGTATCCTATGAATATGCATTTTTCCGACTTGGGTTTGAGCTTTTCAGGTTGAAGTTTCTTGACATAAGCTTCGCATCCCCAAACTTTTAGAAACGACAGCTTAGGTTTCTTTCCAAACCATAATTCATACGGTGTCGTCTCAACGGATTTAGACGGTGCCCTATTTAAAGTGAATGTAGCTGTCTCTAGAGCGTATCCCCAAAATGATAGCGGTAAATCGGTAAGAGACATCATAGACCGCACCATATCCAATAGAGTGCGATTACGACGTTCGGACACACCGTTTCGCTGAGGTGTTCCAGGCGGCGTGAGCTGTGAAACGATTCCACATTTCTTTAAGTGTGTACCAAATTCGTGACTTAAGTATTCTCCTCCACGATCTGATCGTAAGAATTTTATCTTTCGGTCACGTTGATTCTCCACCTCATTCTGAAATTCCTTGAACTTTTCAAAGGTCTCAGACTTGTGTTTCATTAAGTAGACATACCCATATCTACTCAAGTCATCTGTGAGAGTGAGAACATAACGATATCCTCCGCGAGCCTCAACGCTCATTGGACCGCATACATCGGTATGTATGATTTCCAACAAGTTGGTTGCTCGCTCCATTGTTCCGGAGAACGGGGTCTTGGTCATTTTGCCCAAGAGGCATGGTTCGCACGTGTCAAACGATTCATAATCAAGAGACTCTAAAAGTCCATCGGCATGGAGCTTCTTCATGCGCTTGACACCAATGTGACCAAGGCGGCAGTGCCACAAGTATGTGGGACTATCGTTATCAACTTTAAATCTTTTGGCATCTACACTATGAACATGTGTAATATTACGCTCGAGATTCATTAAGAATAAACCATTGACCATCGGAGCATGACCATAAAACATATCTCTCATATAAATCGAACAACCATTATTCTCAGACTTAAATGAGTAGCCATCTCGTATTAAACGAGATCCAGATACAATGTTCATGCTCAAACTTGGCACTAAATAACAATTATTAAGGTTCAAAACTAATCCCGTAGGTAAATGTAGAGGCAGCGTGCCGACGGCGATCACATCGACTCTGGAACCATTCCCGACGCGCATCGTCACCTCGTCCTTCGCCAGTCTCCGTTTATTCCGCAGCTCCTGCTGTGAGTTACAAATATGAGCAATGGCACCGGTATCAAATACCCAGGAGTTACTACGATTACTGGTAAGGTACACATCAATCACATGTATATCAAATATACCTTTGGTGTTGCCGGCCTTCTTATCCGCTAAGTATTTGGGGCAGTTCCGCTTCCAGTGACCCTTCCCCTTGCAATAAAAGCACTCAGTCTCAGGCTTGGGTCCAGTCTTTGACTTCTTCCCGGTAACTGGCTTACCAGGCGCGGCAACATCTTTGCCGTCCTTCTTGAAGTTCTTCTTACCCTTGCCCTTCTTGAACTTAGTGGTCTTATTGACCATCAACACTTGATGTTCTTTCTTGATTTCAGCCTCTGCTGACTTCAGCATCGAGAACACTTCAGGAATGGTCTTTTCCATTCCCTGCATGTTGTAGTTCATCACAAAGCTCTTGTAGCTTGGTGGGAGCGACTGGAGGATTCTGTCAATGACCGCCTCATCTGGGAGGTTAATGTTCAGCTGGGTCATACGGTTGTGCAACCCAGACATCTTCAGGATGTGCTCACTGACAGAACTGTTTTCCTCCATCTTACAACTGTAGAACTTGTCGGAGACATCATATCTCTCGACCCGGGCATGAGCTTGGAAAACTAGTTTCAGCTCTTCGAACATCTCATATGCTCCGTGATGCTCAAAACGCTTTTGGAGCCCCGGTTCTAAGCTGTAAAGCATGCCGCACTAAACGAGGGAGTAATCATCAGCGCGAGTTTGCCAAGCATTCATAATGTCTTGGTTCTCTGGGACGGGAGCGTCACCTAGCGGTCCTTCTAGGACATATTGTTTCCTGGCAGCTATGAGGATGATCCTCAGGTTCCGGACCCAGTCCGTATAGTTGCTGCCATCATCTTTCAGCTTGGTTTTCTCTAGGAACGCGTTGAAGTTCATGTTGACATTAGCGTTGGCCATTGATCTACAAGACATATTTGCAAAGGTTTTAGACTAAGTTCATGATAATAAAGTTCTAATCAAATTATGAACTCCCACTTAGATTAGACATCCCTTTAGTCATCTAAGTGTTACACGATCCGAGTCGACTAGCCCGTGTCCGATCATCACGTGAGACGGACTAGTCATCGTCGGTGAACATTTTCATGTTGATCGTATCTTCTATACGATTCGTGTTCGACCTTTCGGTCTCCATGTTCCGAGGCCATGTCTGCACATGCTAGGCTCGTCAAGTTAACCCTAAGTGTTTTCGCTGTGTAAAACTGTCTTACACCCGTTGTATGTGAACGTAAGAATCCATCACACCCGATCATCACGTGGTGCTTAGAAGCGACGAACTGTAGCAACGGTGCACAGTTAGGGGAGAACACTTCTTGAAATTTTATAAGGGATCATCTTATTTACTACCGTCGTCCTAAGTAAACAAGATGCATAATACATAATAAACATCACATGCAATTATATAGTTGTGACATGATATGGCCAATATCATATAGCTCCATTGATCTTCATCTTCGGGGCTCCATGATCATCTTGTCACCGGCTTGAAACCATGATCTCCATCATCATGATCTCCATCATCGTGTCTTCATGAAGTTGTCACGCCAACGACTACTTCTACTTCTATGACTAACGTTTAGCAATAAAGTAAAGTAGTTTACATGACGTTATTCAATGACACGCAGGTCATACAAAAAAATAATGACAACTCCTATGGCTCCTGCCGGTTGTCATACTCATCGACATGCAAGTCGTGAATCCTATTACAAAGAACATGATCTCATACATCACAATTCAACATTCATCACAACTTCTGGCCATATCACATCACATGATCAATCGCTGCAAAAACAAGTTAGACGTCCTCTAATTGTTGTTGCATCTTTTACGTGGCTACAATTGGGTTCTAGCAAGAACGTTTTCTTACCTACGAATCACCACAACGTGATTTTGTCAACTTCTATTTACCCTTCATAAGGGCCCTGTTCATCGATTCCGCTCCAACTAAGGTGGGAGAGACAGACACCCGCCAGCCACCTTATGCAACTAGTGCATGTCAGTCGGTGGAACCGGTCTCACGTAAGCGTACGTGTAAGGTTGGTCCGGGCCGCTTCATCCCACAATACCGCCGAAGCAAGAAAAGACTAGTAGAGGCAAGTAAGATGACAAAATCCATGCCCACAACAAAGTTGTGTTCTACTCGTGCAAAGAGAACTACGCATAGACCTAGCTCATGATGCCACTGTTGGGGAACGTTGCAGAAAATTAAAATTTTTCCTACGGTTTCACCAAGATCCATCTATGAGTTCATCTAAGCAACGAGTCTAGGGAGAGAGTTTGCATCTACATACCACTTGTAGATCGCGTGCGGAAGCTTGCAAGGTGATGATGTAGTCGTACTCGACGTGATCCAAATCACCGATGACCAGCGCCGAACGGACGGCACCTCCGCATTCAACACACGTACGGGACGGGAGACGTCTCCTCCTTCTTGATCCAGCAAGGGGGAAGGAGAGGTTGATGAAGATCCAGCAGCACGACAGCGTGGTGGTGGATGCAGGGCGTCACAGCAGCAGGGCTTCGCCGAGACTACGAGGGAGAGACGTAACGGGGGGAGGTGGAGGCGCCAGGGGCTGGTGTGTGAAGTCCCTCCTCTCCCCCACTATATATAGGGGTGCCAGGGGGGGCGCCGGCCCTAGTAGATGAGATCTACTAGGGGGGCGGCGGCCTAGGGGAGGTTTCCCTCCCCCCCAAGGCACCTAGGGGTGCCTTCCACCACTAGGACTCCTCCTAGGGGGAAACCCTAGGCGCATGGGCCTATAGGGGCTGGTGCCCTTGGCCCATGATGGCCAAGGCGCACCCCCTACAGCCCATGTGGCCCCCCGGGACAGGTGGCCCCACCCGGTGGACCCCCGAGACCCTTCCGGTGGTCCCGGTACAATACCGATAACCTCGAAACTTGTCCCGATGCCCGAAACAGCACTTCCTATATATAATTCTTTACCTCCGGACCATTCCAGAACTCCTCGTGACGTCCGGGATCTCATCCGGGACTCCAAACAACATTCGGGTTTCTGCATATACATATCTTCATAACCCTAGCGTCACCGAACCTTAAGTGTGTAGACCCTACGGGTTCGGGAGACATGCAGACATGACCGAGACGCTCTCAGTCAATAACCATCAGCGGGATCTGGATACCCATGATGGCTCCCACATGCTCCTCGATGTTGTCATCGGATGAACCACGATGTCGAGGATTCGATCAAATCCTGTATGCAATTCCTTTTGTCAATCGGTACCTTACTTGCCCGAGACTCGATCGTCGGTATCCCAATACCTTGTTCAGTCTCGTTACCGGCAAGTCACTTTACTCGTACCGTAATGCATGATCCCGTGTCCAACACCTTGGTCACATTGAGCTCAATATGATGATGCATTACCGAGTGGGCCCAGAGATACCTCTCCGTCATACGGAGTGACAAATCCCAGTCTCGATCCGTGTCAACCCAACAGCTACTTTCGGAGATACCTGTAATGCACCTTTATAGTCACCCAGTTACGTTGTGACGTTTGATACACCCAAGGCACTCTTACGGTATCCGGGAGTTACACGATCTCATGGTCGAAGGAAGAGATACTTGACACTTGCAAAGCTCTAGCAAAACGAACTACACGATCTTTTATGCTATGCTTAGGGTTGGGTCTTGTCCATCACATCATTCTCCTAATGATGTGATCCCGTTATCAACGACATCCAATGTCCATAGTCAGGAAACCATGACTATCTGTTGATCACAACGAGCTGGTCAACTAGAGGCTTACCAGGGACATAGTGTGGTCTAAGTATTCACATGTGTATTACGATTTCCGGATAATACAGTTATAGCATGAATAAAAGACAATTATCATGAACAATGAAATATAATAATACTTTTATTATTGCCTCTAGGGCATATTTCCAACAATTGATTCGCCGCGGGAAACGAGGCGATGAGGACGACGAAGGGCCGAGAAGAGAGCCGTGTCGCTGACGCGGCGGGGCCGCGGCTTTTCGCGCCAACAAAGTTCGCACGGCGCCCCCGAGCGCCCCCCAGCGCGCCGGGTTCGGGCTGGGTCCGCCGGCGCTGTTTTCGGCCCAAGCCGGCGAAAATCGGGCTCCTGGGGGCGCGACTTGGCCGTTTTTTCGGCGCCGGCGCGAAAAAAACGCCTGGGGAGGCCTTCTTAGGGGTGCGGCTGGAGATGCCCTTATCAGGCAACAAATGCCATGTCCTAGCGCCGGCCAAAATCCGTTTTTCATGTGTGAACCATATACAGAAAACTGCATGATACATATTGGAATCTGGTGCTCACTTTTAGAATAGCTGGTTTTTTTCACCCAACTAGAGAAGAGAGGAAGGCTGTTTTTCTTCTTCTTTGTTATGATTTTTTCAGTCTTTTGGGTTAATAAGTGGTTTTTTTTCTTTCGCCTTCAGGTTGCAGAAGTGCAATTGCAACTGTATGCGTTCACTAGCGACATCACCCATAGATAAATATACAGGCCTATTACATGTTGATGCTACCATCTCTTGTTATACGTACATTTATTTTGCAGCGGTCGCTCTGTTCAATCATGGCCCATGCTCTGTTTAATGCACATGTAGATCAGAATCAAAATGAGATTATTGTAGCTTCTCTAACCACATCCGGACTCCTAATTTTAAGTTTTTTTCTTGCTCTTAGGTGGACGGCCTTGGCAATCTTTTTTTACTATAAACAGTAGGGTAAGACCCCACCAATTTTTATAAATTAAAAGAACAAAGTACAAGAAGTCTTCAGGGGCTTGAGATAAGCCCTAAGACAAAAAGGAACTAGAAACTAGGAGAAAAAAGAAAAAAAAAAGAAAAAAAAAGAAACAAACAACCTGCTAGCCTAAGAAAAGATAAATTACAGTAGGCCTTCAAGCCAAACAGAAAATTGCCTCTCATGCTTCTTCCTCATTCTAAACTTTAGAAGCTTTAGTTCCTCCAGAAAGATGTGCTTCCAGCCTTGAAATGAAGGTGCAATGTTTTCAAAAATCTTATTGTTTCTGGTTATCCAAATGGCCCATGCTCCAAGTATGATGATCTCCATGTAAAATGGATACCTTAGTTTGTCTTTAAGATCTTGGAATGCTTCCAGTACAGACAAGTTTGGGGTTCTTGTTGGACATATGAAGTCCCAGCATTGTTGAACAAATTGGCAACCCCAGAAGAGGTGATGCAGTGTTTCTTCTTGCTGACAACCTCCAACAGCACAGTTATAACCCTCCAACACAAAATTCTTTCTTCTAAGCAAATTTCTTGTGTTGACTCGATCATGGAGAAGTTGCCAGAAGAAAACTTTATGCTTAGGCTGACAGGAACTCTGCCAGATCCAATTGAAATGTGGAGGGGTTTGCTTATGTCCAATCAAGACTTTATATGCTTTGATGGATGAATAGTATTCAGTCCCCCAAATGTAACTCCACGTGTCCAATGTTCCTAAATATTCTGATTGCCTCATAGAAATACAAATGTCTTCCATTTGTAAGAATTCCTCATATGCCTTAGTTGTTAAGGGGAGAAAGAAGAGATCCTGCAAGTATTCAGTCTGCAACACTTGTTGGATATTCAAATGAGGGTTTCTGACAAAAGAGAATAAGTGAGGGAATTGGTGTTTAAGTATTGCTTGGTTCCAAGATCTTCCCAGAAGAATGCAGTGACACCATCTCCCACATTACATCTAGCAATAGCTTTGTACTGATCAATGAGAGCTAGGTTGGACTTCCACCAGAATGATCCTATCAAGTTGTTCCCTGGTAATTTGCCATCACTATAGTATGTCTCCCAAATCAGGTTGACCCAAGGAATATCATGTCTGTTGAAGAATTTGTGAAGGTTTTTCATGAGCAAAGTTTGGTAGTGTGTGAAGATGTCCAGAACTCCTAATCCCCTTGATCCTTGGGTCTACACACTGTGTGCCATGCAACCAAAGCAGGTCTTTCGTCCTCCATATCAGGGCCTCTCCAAAGACAGTGCCTCAAATATTTGGTGATCTGTTTTTTTATTGTAATAGGTATGTCCAGACATCACATGAAGAAAATTGATAATGAGGTCATCACTGACTTGACCAGAAGTAATTTATCAGCTTGAGTCATGAAGATAGAGATACCTGCCAATCTTTTTGCAATCCTGGTAACTAGGGGGGGGGGGCATTGCTCAACAGTTGGTTTGTATATTCCCAAGGGCAGACAAAGGTAAGTAAAGGGGAATTGTCCTCGAGCACACTGCAAGGTGTTTGTAAAAATTTCTACCCTATCTTCAGCAATATTCAGAGGGACCATGATTGACTTCCCATAGTTCACTTTTAGCCCAGTTGCTGTAGCAAAAGTATTGAGAAGTGCCTTTAAACAGAACAGCTGCCTAGAATTAGCTTGCATAATCACCAGAGTGTCATCTGCATATTGCACAATTGGGAAATGAGGGCAGGAGTTGACTTGTAGTGGAGCAGTGATTAGGTGTAATCTCATGGCTTTGTTAAGAATGGATTGCAGCAGGTCAGCAGCCAGCACAAAAATTAAAGGAGAGTAAGGGTCCCCTTGTCTTACTCCTCTTTTGATGTAGATTCTTTTCCCAGGCACACCATTCAGTAATACAGAAGATGATGCAGTTGTGAACAGAGCTTCCATCCAAGAAATCCATTTCTCTCCAAAACCTTTAGCTCTAAAAATATCAATGATAGCAGCATGCTCAATTGTATCAAAAGCCTTCTCAAAATCCAATTTAATAACTAAGATTTCCTCCTTAGATTTATGACACTCGTGAATGTACTCATATGCCCATCCTAGGCAATCCTGGATCACTCTATCTTTGAGGAAGCCATACCGATTAATATGCATCATTTGCAGAATGGAATGCCAATATAAGCTCAAATACATCAGTCTTAATAATATCTCAACAACTTTTGAGAAACTCATTATTGAATCCATCTGGTCCTGGTGATTTATCTACAGGCAGATTTTTAACCACGTCTTCAACTTCTTCTATAGAAAAAGGTTTTTCCAGATCAATGAAGATTTGGGGGTCCACTGTGTTTTCATAGAGATCATTGAGGTCAAAGTGCATTGAATGTCCATTAGATTGACCCAGTCTATCTTTAAAAGCCTCCCATAAGATTGCAGCCTTTCCATCATGAGCTGTTACTTCCACTTGATCCTTATTTAACAACATAGCAATCTTATTGTGTCTGTGATTAATAGAGGCTTTAGTGTGGAAGAATTTTGTATTCTCATCTCCAAATTTAACTCCTTTGATTTTACCTCTCTGCTTCCAGTAAATCTTCTGATCATTGAGCACAGTTAGTAAAAAGTCCTTGAGCATGGTCCTGCAATTATTCTCAAATACTGAAAGATCCCTGTATTCCTCAATCATATCCCAAAGAAAGATACAATCATTTAGATCTGCAATTAGCTTTTTATGAGAAGCTAGAGTTTTAGCCCACAACTTAAGTGCTCTTCTAACAATTTTGAGTTTTGCATTGATCTTCTTTGCATGATCTGTATGACCTACTGGAATATTCCAAGCATTCTCAACCACCTGTTTAAATGAGCTATGATTAAGCCAATAGTTTTCAAATCTGAATACTTTGGATTTTGGGATATTTGTGCCAATTTTAATCATGCAAGGCAGGTGATCTGAAATTGGTTTAGCCATAGGAAGAGCCAAAGAATCTGGATAGCTGGTCATCCAGGCAGCTGAGGTGAAAAACCAGTCCAACTTTTCCAGAAGAGGGTTGTCTTGCATGTTACTCTAGCTAAACTGCCTGCCTTTTAGAGGGAGTTCAATCAAACCAAGTTCACTTATAGCTTCATTAAACATAAGCATTTCATTAACATCCTCTCCAGGTCTGTTTCTGTCTTCAGGTGTTCTGATAAAGTTAAAATCTCCCATGATAATCCAATCCACATCATTAGGCATTTATATATTACCAAACCAGTCAATGAACTCAATTTTATCCTCATGATTGCAAGGACCATAAATGTTTGTCAGGATCCAACTTTTGGAAGAAGTTCTACAAGTGAACTGAATGGATAAAGAAAACTTGTTTTGAAACATTAGTTCTCCATTAAATAAAGCTCAATTCCAAGCAGTGAGTATACCACGTGATGCCCCAATGGAAGGTAAGTATTCAAATTTATTAAACCTCTGAGGACAAACTTTATGAATATAGGATAAATCAAAGTGTTCTCTTTTAGTTTCCTGCAAGCACACAATCCCAGCTGCACTTTCTTCCACTTTTTGCCTGATAGCCAGCCATTTATCAGAAGAATTGATACCCCTCACATTCCAGTTTCGGATGTTCCATGTCCTATTGCTATTCATTAAAAACCAACTTTATGTTTCTTTTATCAGTAGGGCCCACCCCCTGGTGATTATCCCAAACAGCAATGTTATTGGGATCTACATAAAGTGCAATGCACCTGTAGCAATGTTGTACATTCCAAAATTTCACAGAAGCATAAGACCAGGAAAACCAAAACAACCAGCACTGACATCCAATAGGTTTCACATAAACAGAAGAGGCAATGTCCTACCCTACACCTTGTTAGATCTACCCTGAAATGATTGGAGAGATCATATTTTTGTTGTTGCGACGCGCGGAGGCTCATGCTCTCAGCAATGGGTGGGTGTTCCCTAAGCTTATGCTGAAAGAATGGACATGGAATCGGGTGGTTCTGACTATGCTTCAGGAAGGTTTTCCGGCGACTACGGCAACCACTATATAATAGAAACAACATATGATGCCGCATAGGAAAGGAAATAAACCACATAACAAATATGAAGAAAACACTAGATCCAAATTAGAATGAAAGAGTGGCAATTTTACCATGCACTACGGCGTGGTCCCGGTCCACTAGGAGCATCTACGATAGGACGCTTTCTTGGGCGCATCTTGCTCCAACTCATGGGGGGCTATGGTGGCACCGATGGAAAAAACTTTTAGGATGGTGAGGACGGTAACCGAGGGCGAAGCCCTGGGCGATGAACCCGTGGAGGTGAATCCTTAATATAGGTGGAGGCGTCGGAGACTTCAAGTGTTTGTCTGGGATGAAGAAGAAGTCTGGAATCGCGAGGATTGGTGTGGCGGCTAGAGTTTGGGGCTATGGAAAAGAATTGGTATGAAAAGGATTTATAACCGAATCTTTTAAGTAGGCATGGCTCTGGCCTAGGTGGGAGGGGGGACCGCGTAATCCCCAAGCCTGGGAGGGGCCCGCGATCCTATATCTTGTGTGCATCCCTGTACGTAAACACGTAGTCTGTCTCAAATAAAAAGGCCATGTAGCGAGGAATGCATGTACAAGAATTCGTGAATAGTAAGTTATCTCTATCGATCGTGCAATTACTAATTAATGATTATGCCACATTTAATGGCAGAGTGTTAAATTTAGAAAATATGAATTTCCTTGGAAATCAATTGTTACAAAAAGTGTCCACCAAATCTCCCATATGATATGTATTTAACATTTTAAACTACATAAAATGTTAATTGCTACTGTACATACCACTTGGCAACTAACAAGGGTTCCACTAGCATATACATGTCAATAACTTACTGCATGTCATTGAGAACTAATAATTTCTATACTACGATGGATTGGAATGAAATGAAACAAGAAGGTTTTCTCGTGATTACGGCAACCACAATATACTAAACAACATATAACGGTAGGTAGAAAAGGAAATAGACATCCTAACAAATATGCAAAAAAACACAAGATCTACACTTTAGAATGATAACACTTTAACTTCACCTTGCGCTCCGGCAGCCATCGGGGGATGGTGTCTAGTGCAGCACTATGGAGGAGTCCGCGATTCACGCCTGTCAGTGACCGTGGCTGGGATGATGTCCAATGCGGCCCTCCAGCGGTAAAAATCTCGTGCCATCTCCTGTGATTCCAGCGCCTCTCCGAGGTCATTACTGGAAATTCGCATACCAGATGCCACATGGCTTCCTCAGATTCCTTGCCTCATCCCCAATCGGGGGACAAGCTAGGATTCCATCTTTCTCTTACTACTCTTTCTACCTCTCATCCCTCTCGCATCCCCTCGCAGTCGTAGCTCCTCTGCCTTCCTTCTCTATGGCCCGAGCCGCCACTGCTCCTCCGCATCTCACTCCTCCTATTGGCATTAATTGGAGATAGTAGGAGGATACATACCTTTTTTTCAAAAGATGTGCTCTGACCTAGGCTCCCCAGCCCCGACGTGCCTGGACCTTCGTGCTGCCACAAGTGGGGAACTTCCGTCACGGCATCCGCGTTGCCTCTCACCACGTTCCCACTACTTTTCGAAGGCGCCCCTCTCGGCTGGTTGTTGTCCATTCCGTCGCTCAGGAACCTGGCATCGGTCAGTCACAGAAAAAAATTCAGTGAGACACATGGGAAAAATTGATCAGCCAAAATCCACAAAATATGAAACAAAATCCCAAACTGGAAAGGCCACACCAACTGCGCGACGCCGGAGGAAGAAAGTCAAAATCGTGAACGAGTTACGTGCAAGCAGGCACCTATCCGGAGGCGAAAAACCCACAAAAGTCAGAGGTCGGGGACCGATGTCCAGGTGCGGAACCCTTAGCCCCTGGCCATTCCCCTCCCCAGAACAAGCGGAAGGCGCCGGCGGACGGGCCCATGGATAAGAGGGCGGCCCCAAGCGACAGCGCGCGAAATAGTGGAGGAGGCGAGCGGGCGAAGCGTTATCTCTGCAGGTGGGCGCAAGATAGGCGGGGAATGCGGGCTGGTCGTGCTAGCGGTGACGGCGACGGAGCCCTAGGGTTTAGCATGACTAGCAAAAGAGCCCGTGCGTTGCAACGGGAGCGAAAACATAATACACACTCTTAACCCAACAATCATCACCCAAGACCACAATAGGTCCATCTCCTTTATTTTTGCGAGGCATCATAGTTGTGTTGCCGCTTATCCTCCTTCTCACCCTCGCCGGTGATGGCCTCGGTGTTCACACAAAACAAAAAAATTGTTTGAATATGTTTAATCCTAAGGCGTCTCTCTCTCTCTCCCTCTCTCCTCCCTCTCCCTCCCTCCCTCTCTCTCTCTCGCGCGCGCGCTTTCTCTCACTCTCGCGATGAGAAATTTGTTGTTTTCCCCTCGGACATTTTTCAGAGGTATGCATGTGTAGTTATCGATGTTTTCTTTTCCCTATATTGTTATAGTGGGGTATTTATTTGCAATCCGGGTCGCCGCCGGTACGAAAGGAAAACGGATCTTATGCTACAAATTATAAGTTTGCTCCCAAAATGATATTTTAAAAATATTAACAGGTAAAATTAACATCATATTTAGATTCCACATATTTTTCTAATAAAATTTCATATATAATATGTTAAAATCGAAGTTACGATTTAAAATATAAGGATAAATTAGAAAATCATTTATTTGACTTAAATATATTCCAAAATAATATTTAAAAATACTTAACGGGTGAAAATAATCTCATATTCATATTCTACATATTTTTCTAATCAAATTTCATATATAAGATGTGCAAATCGGAGTTACGGTTTAAATGATATGGGTGATTTAAAAGACCATTGTTTGACTTAAATATGATCCGCGGATGAATTACCTAAAACATTAGGGGGGTTTTGAAAAATGTAAAATAACGGTTTGGGTGTGACTTAAATCCGGACTGCGGGTTGATTTCAACAAATACGTGGACTTTTGTGTAAAATATGAAAAAAAATGATTCGTTCCAACTTAAAACAGGACTGCGGGTTGAATTCTATGAAATAGAGGGACTTTTCTGAAGAATGCCACGATGGACGAAAGAAACCCAATTTGCTTTATTATTAGGTAAAGATTGCGGGTGGCATGCAGCGGCCGCGATGGGGTTTTGAGCAGCTCCGGTGGGAGAAAGAAGGGGCAACGCCAATATTACTGCGTTCCTTACTGGCTCTTCCTTCCCCTTCTCCCGCGTCGTGGCCATCTCGTCATGGGCCACTGTAGTAGCGGCAGTGGCTTCTGAGCTGTAAATGTCAGGTCTCTCGCCCACCGCACTCCACCCCCACCATTGGATCAAAAGGAGTTGAATGTAATAATGTCATTATGAGCAATAATTGTGACCCATTTATTATGGGGGCGAAACAGACGAAGGACATTAATTCTACTAGACCGGAGTTGGTGGGACGTATAGGTCAGAGTATTTTTGTCATCACGGTAAGCACGTGCCTAAATATTAGTATTGGAAAATAATTACGGTCAAACAACTAGTGAAAGATCAGACCAGATTGCTAGGGTGGGGCCGAGGTGAGTTAGGCGTGGCCTTTTCGTCTATTTCCTTTTTTGGTAGGTATATTGGTTGGCCCTACATCTTACGGTGGGGCCTGTCCTACCCTACACCTTGTTGGGTCTACCCTAAAATGAATGGTGAGATCATTTTTTGATGTTGCGACGGGCAAAGGCTTATGCTCTCAGCAATGGGTGGGTGCTCGTTGAGCTTATGCTTAAAGAATGGCCATGGAATCGGGTGGTTCTGACTATGCTTCAGGAAGGTTTTCCGGT
The DNA here is from genome assembly GCF_018294505.1 of Triticum aestivum. Taxonomy (NCBI): domain Eukaryota; kingdom Viridiplantae; phylum Streptophyta; class Magnoliopsida; order Poales; family Poaceae; genus Triticum; species Triticum aestivum. Next base: position 28,492,158 of record NC_057810.1, read on the forward strand.
GACTCCCGCAACCACTATGTACTAGAAACAACATATGATGCCGCATAGGAAAGGGAATAAACATCATAACAAACATGAAAAAACACCAGATCCAAATTAGAATGAAAAAGCGGCAATTTTACCATGCATGACAGCGGCGTCCTGATCCACTAGGAGCATCGATGACAGGATGCTTTCTCCAGCGCATCTTGTTCCAACTCAGGGGGGGACTATGATGACACCGATAGGAACAACTTTGAGGTTGGTGAGGCCGGTGACCGAGGGCGAAGACTTCAAGTGTTCGTTTGGGATGAAGAACAAGAAGTTTGGGATCGCGGGGATTGGGGTGGCGGCTAGGGTTTGGGGCTATGGAGAAGCGTTGGTATGAAAATGATTTATAGCCGAGTCATTCAACTAGGGTTGGCTCCGGGCCTAGGCGGAGGGGGGCCGCGTAAGCCCCAAGCCTGGGAGGGGCCCAAGATCCTATATCTTGTGTGCATCCCTGTACATAAGCACATTGTGTGTCTCAAATCGATCATAAAAAGGCCCTGTAGCCAGGAATGCATGTACAAGAATTTGCGAATAGTAAGTCGCCTCGATCGATCGTGCAATTACCGATTAATGAGTATGCGACACTCAATGTTGGAGTGTTAAATTTAGAAAATATCTATTTTCTTGTAAATCAATTGTCACAAAAAGTGTCCATCAAATCTCCTATATGATATGTATTTAACATTTTTAAACTACATAAAATGTTAATCTCTAGTGTACATACCACTTGGCAACTAACAAGCGCTCCACCAGCATATACATGTCAATAACTTACTACATGTTATTGAGAATTAATAATTTCTGTACTACGATGGATTGGAATGAAATGAAACAAGAAGGTTTTCTCGCGATTACGGCAACCACTGTATTCTAAAAACAACATGTGACAGTAGATAGAAAAGCAAATAGACATCATAACAAACATGCAAAAAAAAAACACAAGATCTACTATAGAATGATAAAACTTCAACTTTAAACCGCGCTCCGGCAACCATCGGGGGATGGTGTCTAGTGCGGCACTATGGTGGAGTCCACGATTCGCGCATGTCAATGATCGTGGCTAGGATGTTTTCCAGTGCGGCCCTCTAGCGGTAAAAATCTTGTGCCATCGCCTGTGATTCCAACGCCCCACCGAGGGCATTACTGGAAATTCACATACCCGATGCCACATGGCTTGCCTAGATTCCTGACCTAATCCCCAATCGGGGGACAAGCTAGGGCTCCATCTTCCGCTTACTACTCTTTCTCCCTCGCATCCCTCTCGCATCCTTCGCGCAGTCGTACCTCGTCTGCCTTCCTTCTCTATGGCCCGAGTTGCCGCCGCTCCTCCGCACGTCACTCCTCCTCTTGGCATTAATTGGAGATAGTAGGAGGATAGGTTTTTAAGATATGTGCTACGACCTGGGCTTCCTGGACCCAACGTGCCTGGCCCTCCGTGCTGCCGCAAGGGGGAAGGTTCGTCACGGCTTCCGCATTGCCCCTTGCCATGTTCCCACTGCTTGTCGAAGGCGCCCCTCTCGGCCGGTTGTTCCCCATTCCATCGCTCAGAACCTGGCATCAGTCAGTCACAGAAAAAATATTCACTCAGACACAGCTGAAAAAATCCGTCAGCCGAAATCCATAAAACAGGAACCAAAATGCCAAACTAGAAAGGCCACACCAACTGCGTTATGCCGAAGGAAGAAAATCGAAATCGTGAAGGAGCTCGTGCGCGCATGCACCGATTTGGAGGCTAAAACCTCCCAAAAATCAGAGGCCGAGGACCGTTGCCCAGGTGCGCAACCGCAAGCCCCCGGCCATTCCCCTCCCAAGAACGCGCAGACGGGTTGTAGGCGGCCGGGCCCGTGGAGGGGAGGAAGGCCACGAGCAACGGCACACGAAACATAGGAGGTGCTGGGTGGGTGGGCAAAACGGTATCTCTGCGGGTGGGCCCAAAACAGGCGGGGAATGCGGACCGGTCATGGCGGCGGTGACGGCAACGAAGGCCTAGGGTTTAGCGCGATCACGGGTGGTGGGCGGCCGCCGCGATGGGGTTTTGAGCAGCTCCAGTGGGAGAAAGAAGGGGGAAACGCTGTCGTTACCGCGTCCCTCCCTGGCTCTTCCTTCCACATCTGCCCGCGACGCGGGTGTCTTGTCACAGGCCAATGTAGTAGCGACAATGGCTTCTGGGCTATAAACATCATGTCTCTCCCCCACCCCACACCACCCCCACCATTGGACCAAAAGGACTTGAATGTAATAATGTCATTATTGAGCAATAATTGTGGTGCATTTATTGTGGGGGTGGAAAAGACGAAGGACATTAATTCTACTAGACCGGTGTTGGTGGGACGTATCCATCAGAGTATCATCACGGTAAGCACATGCCTGAATATTAGTATTGGAAACTAAGTACGGTCAAACAACTGGTGATAGATCAGACCAGATTGCTAGGGTGGGGCCGAGGTGAGTTGGGCTAGGCCTTTTGGTCTATTTCCTTTTTTGGTAGGTATATTGGGTGGCCCTAGATCTTAGGGTGGGGCATGCCCTACCCTACACCTTGTTTGGTCTACTCCGAAATGAGCAGCGATGATATTTTTGATGTTGCGACGGGCGAAGGCTCATGCTCTCAGCATCGGGTGGGTGCTCGTTGAGATTATGCTGAAAGAATGGACATGGAATCGGGTGGTTCCGACTATGCTTCAGAAAGGTTTTCTGGCGACTCCCACGACCACTATATAATAGAAACAACATATGATGCCGCATGGGAAAGGACTAGCAAAAGACCCATGCGTTGCAACGGAAGAAAGACAACTGCTACCGTGCAAACCTAGGGCAAAATTTTAAATATGGTCCAGCTCCAGCTTGTGCACCACAGGTTTGGATGGCATGCTCGCACCATCCCGACTCCTGCCCGGCACTGCCTTGCCCATTAGTGTTGGTCCTCACCTCACGGCTAATATCCGGGAGTGGGCGTGTCGTGTGCTAGCCGACCCCATCAAAATATTCTCCATGTGAGGTCTTAGTCAACCTTTTATGTTGGTTTCCCGCACTTGCCGCCATGCATTGACTCAACATCAATTGTTTCCACCATAGAACTTTAGAATCGACAAGAATATCAAGAGGCATTTCTTTATTAAAGGTACTTGGCTTTTGTACAGCTATGTCAATCTCTTTATCTTCTGGAAAGAATGCTAATTCACTCTTTTTCTTCCTTGACCTCCCAAATCTAAGTTCAGCACTACCGTTGATGGGGCAACTATCTTAAAACACATAAATACTCAAATGTTTGTGATGGACAAAAACCATCATCAAATCATTGGCTTCCTCAGATGAAGCATCATGGGAATAACTTGTTTCAACTCCTGGAAATAGCATCAAGTGTTAGCATAATATTAACTAAACAAATCTACAACATCACTTGTATAAAACCAACAAAAGGGGGAAAACGAACTACGATACTTCCATTGAGGAGGCACATCCATAATCCTTTGTTCATTGTCCCCCGACAACTCTAATCTTAGACGATCTGTTCCAGTTTTTGCATATAAGCTGTAATATTAGACACAGTAGATAAATGCAGATTTTGTCGCTAAAACATGCATCTGCGTTGCAATGAGGAAAAATAATTCCTTCTATGTCTCTAGCTTATGGCCCCAAGTGTTGCAACATCATAAAAGAAAAAGAAAAACACTTGATTTTACAGTTCATATATTCTTTGTTTAGTTCTATATATAAAATATATCATAAGGGATATCGACAAATAGCAATACAATTATCAATCAGGTTTAATAGGGGTGTTCTTGCATTAGATTCATCAATTTTGAATATGCAACCCAACATGTGTACGTATTCCCCTAATAATGAAAGATAAAATGGAGAGGAAACTCTTAATAAACTTTGTAATAATATATAAGAACCATTGTAGCAGTAAGATTAATAAAGTAGCATCTTTTTAGAAGGAAATAAAACTACACGCAAGTATTCTTTCTTCTTCGTGAATATATAACTTAATGCATTTTATTATCTAAGTCATAAACTTTACGCTCGCCTTGAATGATATATATGCTATCAGATATATATTGTTTTATTCCTATGTCAATCGTGATTTTACATAATCTGATCAAAAGACATTGCCCTACCATAGTTGTTTTTATCACACTTTTTTTGAGTGCGGGTCGTGAGAGGAAGCTGGGTCATAATCGTGTGGATCTGTTGCTTAACGTCCAGTCGACTGGACGTTAGCACAGTCCTATTCTAAAAACAACATGTGACAGTAGATAGAAAAGGAAATAGACATACTAACAAACATGCAAAAAACACAAGATCTACTTTAGAATGATAAGACTTCAACTTTACCCTGCGCTCCGGCAGCCATTGGGGGATAGTGTCCAGTGCAGCACTATGGTGGAATCCACGATTCACGCTTGTCAGTGACCGTGGTTGCGATGTCGTCCAGTTCGGCCCTCCGGCGGTAAAAATCTCGTGTCATCGCCTGTGATTCCAATGCCCCGCTGAGGGAATTAATGGAAATTCGCATACCCGATGCCACATGTCTTCCCCGGATTCCTGGCCTCATCCCCAATCGGGGGACAAGATAGGGTTCCATCTTCCGCTTACTACTCTTTCTCCCTCGCATCCCTCACGCAGTCGTAGCTCCTCTGCCTTCATTCTCTATGGCCCAAGCCACGGCCGCTCCTCCGCGTGTTACTCCTCCTCTTGGCATTAATTAGAGATAGTCAGAGGATAGAGACCTTTTTTCAAGAGATGTGCTCCGACCCGGGCTCCCTAGACCCAACACGCCTGGCCCTCCGTGCTACCGCAAGAAGGGAGCTTCCGTCACGGCCTCCATGTTGCCCCTCACCACGTTCCCACTGCTTGTTGAAGGCGCCCTCTTGGCCGGCTGGTCCCCATTAGATTGCTTAGGAACCTGGCATCAGTCAGTCACAGAAAAAAAAATCAGTCAAACATAGAAGAAAAGATCCGCCAGCCGAAATCCCAAAGTGGAACGGCCACACCAACTGCGTGATGCCGAAGGAAGAAAATCGAAATCGCGAATGAGCGTCATGCGCGCACAGAGGCGGAACCAGGATTTCGCAAAGCCTAGGGCTAAAATTAACTGACTAAATATAACGTCAAATACCACGAACGTCAATGTGCGTTATAATTATGCCACAAAATCACAGTGAAAACAAAATATAAATTCATTATTATCACGAGAGGAAATTTCATAAAACAAATATTTTAACAAAATGCATCATTGCAAACATGGCTTGATACCAAATTAGTGAAGACTTGCTTAATTCAGGGCCATTGTTTCTTCACCAACAATAGAAGGGCCTGAATCTGCAAACGTAGAATCAAGGATCTCAAATCAAGACACTGGACTTACACTAAATCAATTGTTCATATGAAAGTTTGCAAAAAAACATATTTTACCATTAACACGAAGTCCACGAGGTAGTAGCCCCTTGCGTTTCCTCATTTTTTTGATAGCACTTTATAATCTTAATATCATCAATTCTTGCAAATACATCACGCTCGATATAGCACACCAAACGGTGATTCATCCATTCATCATTCATCTTGTTTCGCAGATCAGTTTTTACAATGCTCATAGCTGAGAAAGCTCTTTCTACGGTTGCCGTTGCAACGGGGAGAATCAAGGCCAATTCAATGAGACGATATACCAACGAAAAATGTGTGTGCCTATCTGTTTGAACCATCTTTATAGCAAGTTGTCCAAGATCAATGCAACTTAAAAATTCAGTATCAGATCTAGCTTCTGTAACAAATCTCTCAAGTTGGTCCCTAAGAACTCTGCACTCGTATTCTGAGAAATCGGCACCATAAATCTGAGCAAGTTCAACTAGCTTATTTATATCAAAGTTGGCAAAAGAACTTCTTGGCTCAAGACAAGCGATGCATCTCAATAGTTGGGTAGATTTCTCAGCAAAGCGATTGTTGAACTCAACAATAATCTGGTCAAGCACCACATTAAATATTTCATGACGGAAATAATGTAAGTGAGTTACCATCTGGCCGCCACGACCTCTCAAACGACCTCCAATAGCTAATGTTTCCATCATGTTAGGAATAATGATGTTATGTTTGAGACAAAAGGCATTTACCTCTTCAAATAGCTCATCCCACCCCTGATGCCTCATCTCATTAATTTCTGCAAGTCTGAAGCCAGCCCATAGCACGAACAATGTTCTGGTTCTTCTTTTGCAAGCACTGTGATAGATCATTAGTTTTTCCCAACAATTTCTTCATAATATGCAGTATAAACACAAACTCAAAGCTCTCCATATGACATATCAAACCTCGTGCTGTGGTTTTTTGTGATGTGTTAGTGGCATCATCAGACATATTCTCCAATACCTCTAAAACTGCATACCACATGAGATGAAGACGGCACAAGGTTTTATGATGTGAGCCCCACCTAGTATCACCGGGTCTTGTAAGGTTAGTTTGTTGGTTCCTCCCTCTCCCTGTAAAAATTTCTCCAGTCTCTAATTTCTGCACAAGATCATCATGTTGCGCTTGGGCTAACTGTCATGTCTCTTACAAGAACCAACCATTAACACTGTTGACAATCATTGAAGTGTAACTAAAGAAATCCATGACAGAAGGACAACACTTGGCAACGGCAACAACCACCAACTGCAACTGATGTGCAAAGCAATGTATATAAAAAGCATAAGGATTCGCATCTAGTACCCTTCTTTGCAGACCATGAAATTCACCTCTCATGTTCGATGCTCCATCCTATCCTTGGCCTCGCATTCTATGGATAGATAGGCCAAGTTTAAGAAACATAGCATCCAAGGCTGCCTTCAATGAAGAGGATGTTGTATCGGCAACATGTTTAATCGCAAGAAACCTCTCAATCACTTCCCCTTGACTATTCAAATACCTAGATGATATAAGAAAAAAATCAGCATACTTCATAACAAAAAAGCAATAAAAAATTTAATTCATGACATACAAACCTCAAAGCCACAACCATTTGCTCCTTAAGAGATGCATCTCGAGCCTCATCAACAAGGACAGCGAATTTTTTATCCCCAATATCCTTTACAATTGCTTTAGTAGTCTCTTCTCCACAAGCTTTGCACAAATGCTTTTGTATTTGTGCAGATGTCAACAAATTATTTCCAGGAGCACAATCTAACAACTTAGCGGCATTCAGATCCTTTTTTTATACCACTGCATCATCTCTAAGAAATTCCCCTTATTGTTTGAGTTAGCGGACTCATCATGTCCACGAAAAGCAAGAGCTTGCAATAAAAGAAACCTCACGACACCTAACATGATAGTGAGACGACCCAAGTACTCTTCCTCCTCCTTGTCTGAACCAGCCCATACTTGTTCCACATTTTGCCTCGGGTTTTGAAAAGCTTGACATTGTCTTCTTGCTCTATTGTGAGCACTGTTCACATTACCAACATGAGTACGAAAAGATGCAATAGCATTTTTCCAGTTACTAAAACCTTTCTTTGTATATGCTTCTATTCCATAGTTTTCAGCTCTTGGTTGCTTAAAGAGAAAACAATGAAAACAAAAGGCGGCCTTTTTAGCAACACTATATTCCAACCAATCATGCGATTTGTACCACTCTTCATGAAAGCCTCTCATCTGCTTCCCAATTCTTTCCTGTTCATAAATATGGCTTGTTGGTCGACATGCTCCCATGGCCAAATACTCTCTTCTAGCAGCATCCCTAACATCCGGATGCAACTCTTCAATTGGTTTGCGGAGGCCGGGATCAGGATTAATGTCATCCGGATTAAGCTCCACACATGGTTCACCTTCTTTTGCATTACTAGCTCCCACTTGTACTGATTCTGTAGGTGATACATTAGTGTTGGTGTTGTTGGCTGAAGGTTGATTGGATGTTGACTGAAAAAAAGATTCAATCGTACGGGTCCTCTTGTTCATCTTGTATTTATAATTTGCTGACAACAAATGAAATAAAATTGACTAAGTAAATATATAGGCTGATATAAAGGAATTCGGGAAAACAAAATTAGATGACATAGATTACACATTACAGATTACCTGTGCGGCACAGTGTGCGTTGCGTTGGCCTGACTCCTGAGTGCGTGCACTGCAGTTTACAATCAGATGGAGAAGATCAGAAGAACAAAAGGCGGACGGATTGTCACGACGCCGGACCCGGCGGCCGGCGCGGCGGCGGCGGTGGGGAATCGCTAGTCGCCGGTTGACGAGGGCGGCGGCGCAGCGCTTGGGGCCTTGGGCTCTCTGTTCGAGGCTTCGAGCGACGCGAGGGTTTTCTGTTGCCGCGATGAGGCGAGGGATGTTTTTTCTCTTTCTTGATACTGGATGAGAGATTGAAGCGTCAACCGTGTAATGCGCGATGCGTTTTCTATTCCGATCAATCGATTGAGGGGTGTTTGTTTTCAGGGACTTTTTGGTGTAGGAACTAGAAAAAGTCCCTAACAAACCAAACAGGGTGGGACTTTTTTGGGACTTTTTGCTAAAAGTCCTTAGAAGCACCTCCTTGAGAGTCTTTTTCAAAAAGTCCCAGGGACTAAAAAAAGTCCTAGGACTAGAGAAACAAACACCACCTGAGTTGACGATCGATTGAGTTGGGCTAATGGGCTTGTACATGAGTACGTGAAGCCTGGGGCTGGGCTTCTATGTATCCCTTTTTCTGATTTTTTTTCATACTATGCATATAGATGCTAGTTGGGCCACGCCCCTGTGCGCGCATGCACCAGTTTGGAGGCGAAAAGCCCCCAAAATCAGAGGCCGAGGACCGCTTCCCAGGTGGCGGCTAGAGTCATTGGGACCGGACGGTTTTCCAGCTCATTTCTATCAGAGGCATTGGGATATTTGTGGAGATGAGGTAACTAAGGCAGTCCTGAAAATTGTCCGGGGAGAGGAAGAGGTCGACTGCATTAATGACACGGTATTAGTCCTAATACCGAAGGTTTTAAACCCAACTCTTCTTTCTCAGTTTCGTCCTATCAGCCTATGTAATGTAATTTACAAAATTGCGTCGAAAGTTGTTGCAAACAGGCTCAAGTTGATACTCCCAGATATAATTTCAGAGGAACAGTCTGCCTTCGTCCCTGGGAGGCTAATTACAGATAATATAATTTGTGCATATGAGTGCTTGCACTTCATGAAGAGGAGTAAATCTAGATCAAACAGCTTTTGTGCTTTGAAACTAGATATGATGAAAGCTTATGACAGATTGGAGTGGCCATACCTTCGGGCAATGATGGAGAAGTTGGGTTTTGCTCAATCTTGGATCAACATTGTTATGGGGATGGTGCAGTCAGTATCGTTTTCTGTTCTTTTTAATGGTGAGAAGCTAGAGAAATTCATTCCTACAAGAGGCATCCGACAGGGAGATCCTATCTCTCCTTATCTCTTCTTGAGTGCAGCAAAGGGCCTTTCGTGCCTTTTGAAACCCAGTTCTCAGTCGTCTGCGTTTGAAGGAGTTAAGGTGGCTTCAACAGCTCCGGTTGTTAACCACCTGCTCTTTGCTGATGATAGCCTGCTGCTTTTCAAGTCAAGTGTTGAGGGAGCAACGATGGTGTCAAACCTTTTGGAGACATATTGTAATGCATTGGGTCAGAGAATCAACCATGAAAAATCTTCTATTCATTTTAGCAAAGGATGCCCTCAGAATCTGAGAGATAGCATAAAGAACAATCTTCAGGTTTTTAATGAAAGCCTAAGTGACAAATACTTAGGGCTGCCTACTGACGTTGGACAGTCAAAGATGGGAACTTTCAAATACCTCAGGGACAGAGTATGGGAAAAAGTGAGAGGATAGATGGAGAAACTCCTTTCTGCTGCAGGGAAGGAAGTGCTTATTAAGTCAGTTGCTCAGGCTATACCCGTGTACTCGATGGCTTGTTTCAGATTGCCACGAGGTCTATGTGAGAACATAATGTGTATCATCCGGCAATTTTGGTGGGGGAGCAAGCGAGGTAGAAGGAAGCCAGCATGGGTGTCCTGGGATATCATGACAAAACCGAAGTATCTTGGTGGCATGGGTTTCAGAGATATGGAGGTCTTTAACCTTGCCTTGCTTGCAAGGCAGGCATGGAGGCTGCTGGATGAACCCAACTCTCTTAGTGCAAGGCTTCTGAAGACAGTTTATTTTCCTAACAATAATTTTCTTGAGGCAGAACTTGGTAGCCATCCATCGCAAATTTGGAGAGCCATCGTTGATGGGAGGGAGGTGTTGAAACAAGGTATAATCAGGAGGATTGGCAATGGCCAGCAAACAAACATTTGGACTATGAATTGGCTGCCTAGGACGGGTCCTCTGCGCCCAATAACATCTCTAAGTGCTAATCCACCAACTATGGTTGCGGAGCTGATTGATAGCACTTCGGCAACATGGAACGAACAGCTAATCAGATCCACTTTCATACCTTTTGATGCTGATACGATCATGTCGCTACCACTTTGCACCCGGGTGATTGAAGACTTCTGGGCATGGTCTGCGGAGAGGAATGGAAAATTCAGTGTCAGATCAGCTTATAGAATGGTAATGAATACAAGGGAGCACCGGGTGAATTGGTTGGAGGAAATTCCAGGGGCTTCTTTGATGGAAGCTAGCAGTAAGGCGTGGACTGATCTTTGGCATCTTAAAGTACCATCGAAGCTCCGGGTTTTTCTTTGGCGTTTGGCACGACAGTCGATCCCCTCGATGGATCTCCTTCATCACCGAAATATGTCGACAACAAAGGTGTGTACTTTATGTGGGAGGGACGATTCTTGGAGACACGCACTACTAGATTGTAGCATGTCAAGATGCATATGGGCTTTGTTTGATGAGGGTTTAGTGGAGCAGATGAGCATTAACAATGAGCCAAATGCAAGGAACTGGCTTTTTGCATTGTATGATAAGCTTTCACAGCAGGATTTTGTGCTAATGGTGGTCACCTTATGGGCGGTTTGGAGAGTCGGACGGAAAGCGATCTATGAAGATGTCTTCCAGAGTCCACAAGCAACTAACAGCTTCATTCGATCTTACCTAGCAGACTTGAAAGCCCTCAAAGAACCAGCAAGGGAAGATCCAGGGAGACCTGTCCATCGCCCACGTCAATGGATCAAGCCTCCGGCGTTGTCTTTCAAGATAAACGTTGACGCTGCCGTGTCGCAGAATAGAGGACGAGGAGTTGCGGCCGCTCTATGCCGGGATCACAATGGAGTTTTTCAGGGAGCATCGTCCATTGTTATCAAGGGAGTACACGACCCTCCCACTCTTGAAGCTTTATCGATCCGTGAAGCTCTGGCCCTTGCTGAAGACCTAAACTTGCAGAGACTACATGTGGCATCGGACTGTCAGGTTGTAGTGGATGACATCAAGAATAGAAGCCCGACAAGTTATGGAGCAATTCTACATGAAATCATAGAGCATAGTTCTACTTTTGAAGCTTGTAGCTTTGTGCATGAATATAGGAGCTCGAATTTCGAGGCTCACAGGCTAACGAGGCATGTTTTAAAGTTGGGGGTTGGCCGCCATGTTTGGTTAGGCAACCCTGGTAATCTTTCGTTTGTGGATGTAAACATTGATCACAATTAATAAAAAGCCTCGCGGATTGTCTCAAAAAAAAGGTGGCGGCTAGAGTTTCGGGCTATGGAAAAGATTTGGTATGAAAAGGATTTGTAGCCAAGTCTTTTAAGTAGGCCATGTAGCCAGGAATGCATGTACAAGAATTCATGAATAGTAAGTCACCTCGATTGATCGTGCAATTACTGATTATAGAGTATGGCACATTCAATGTTGGAGTGTTAAATTTCAAAAATATGAATTTTCTTGGAAATTAATTGTTACAAAAAGTGTCCATCAAATCTCCTATATGATATGTATTTAACATTTTTAAAATACATAAAATGTTAATTGCAAGTGTACATACCACTTGGTAACTAACAAGCGCTCCACCAGCATATACATGTTAATAACTTACCGCATGTCATTGAAAATTAATAATTTTTATACTACGATGGATTGGAACGAAATGAAACAAGAAGGTTTTCTCGCGATTACGGCAACCACTATATACTAAAAACAAGATAGGACGGTAGATATAAAAGGAAATAAAAATCCTAACAAACATGCAAAAAAACACAAGATCTACTTTAGAATGATAAAACTCCAACTTTACGCTGCGTTCCGGCAGTCATCGGTGGATGGTGTCTAGTGCGGCACTAAGGAGTACATGATTCGCGCATGTGAGGGACCGTGGTTGGGATGTTGTCCAGTGCGGCCCTCCAGCGGTAAAAATCTTGTGCCATCACCTATGATTCCAGCGCCCCACCGAGGGCATTACTGGAAATTCACATACCGTATGCCACATGGTTTCCCCAGATTCCTGGCATCATCCCCAATCAGAGGACAAGCTAGGGTTCCATCTTACGCTTACTACTCTTTCTCCCTCGCATCCCTCGCGTGGTCGTAGCTCCTCTGCCTTCCTTCTCTATGGCCTGAGACGCCGCCGCTCCTCCCACTGCTTATCGAAGGCGCCCCTCTCGGTCGGTTGTTCCCATTCCATTGCTCAGGAACCTAACATCAGTTAGTCACAAAACAAAAATTCAGTCAGATACAGGGGGGGGGGATTCGTCAGCCAAAATCCATAAAATAGGAACCAATATCCAAAACTGGAAAGGCCACAACAACTACTCGACGCCGAAGGAAGAAAGTCGAAATCACGAACGAGCACAATGCAAGCACGCACCATTTGGGAGGCAAAAAAACCCCAAAATCAGAGGCCGAGGACCGCTGCCCAGGAGCAGAACCCCAAGCCCCCGGCCATTCCTCTCCTTGGAATGTGCGGAAGGAGCGCCGGCGGCCAGGCCGTGGAGGGAAGGGAGGCCCCGAGCAACGGCGCTTGAAACAGAGGAGGAGGCGGGCGGGAAGGCGAAGCGGTATCTCTTCGGGTGGGTGCAAGACAGGTGGGGACATGCTCTCAGCAACGGGTGGGTGCTCGCTCAACTTATTCTGAAAGAATGGACATGGAATCCGGTGGTTCCGACTATGCTTGCTGAAGGTTTTTTGGCGACTCTCGCAACCACTATATAATAGAAACAACATATGATGCCACATAGGAAAGGAAATAAACATCATAACAAACATGAAAAAAACACTAGATCCAAATTAGAATGAAAAGCGTCAATTTTACCGTGCACTCAGGCGGCAACCCGACCCACTAGGAGCATCGACGATGGGACGCTTTCTTCTCCGCATCTTGCTCCAACTCAGGGGTGACTATGGTGGCCCCAATGGAAAAAACAATGAGGGTGGTGAAGACTGTTACCGAGGGCGAAGCTCCGGGCAGAAGATCCTGTGGAGGCGGCGAAGACTTCAAGTGTTTGTCTGGGATGAAGAAGAAGAAGTTTGGGATCGCAAGGATTTGGGTGGCGGCTAGGGTTTGGGGCTATGCAAAAGAGTTGGTACGAAAATGATTTATGGCCGAGTCCTTTAAGTAGGGTTGGCTTTGTGCCTAGGCAGGAGGGGGACCGCGTAAGATCCAAGGCTGGGAGGGACCAAAGATCCTATATCTTGTGTGCATCCCTTCACATAAACACATAGTCTGTCTCAAATAAAAAGGCCATGTAGCAAGGAATGCATGTACAACAATTTGTGAATAGTAAGTCACCTTGATGGATCGTGCAATTACTGATTAATTATTATGCCACATTCAATGTCATAGTGTTAAATTTAGAAATAGGAATTTTCTTGGAAATCAATTGTTACAAAAAGTGTCCATAAAATCACCTATATGATATGTATTTAACATTTTTAAAATACATAAAATGTTAATTGCTAGTGTACATACCACTTGCCAACTAACAAGGGCTCCACCAGAATATACATGTCAATAACTTACTGCATGTCATTGAAAATTAATAATTTCTATACTACGATGGATTGGAATGAAATGAAACAAGAAGGTTTTCTCGCGAATACGGCAACCACTATATACTAAAAACAACATATGATGGTACATAGAAAACGAAATGGACATCCTAACAAACATGCAATAAAACACAAGATCTACTTTAGAATGATAAAACTTCAAATTTGCCCTGCGCTCCTGCAGCCATCGGGGGATGGTGTCTAAGTGCGACACTATGGTGGAGTCCGCAATTCACGTCTGACAGCGACCGTGGCTGGGATGTTGTCCAGTGCGGCCCTCTAGCGGTAAAAATCTCATGCCATCGCATGTGATTCAAGCGCCCCGCCATGGACATTACTGGAAATTCGCATACCCGATGCCACATGGATTCCCCGAATTCCTGGCCTCATCCCAGATCAGGGTACAAGGTAGGGTTCCATCTTCCGCTTACTACTCTTTCTCCCTCGCATCCCTCGCGCAGTCGTAGCTCCTCTGCCTTCCTTCTCTACGGCCCGAGCCGTCGCTGCTCCTCCACACCTCATTCCTCCTCTTGGCATTAATTGGAGATAGTAGGGGGATAGAGAACTTCTTTTTCAAGAGATGTGATCCGACCTGGGCTCCCCAGACCTGACGCATCTAGCCCTTCGTGCTGCCGAGAGAGGGGAGCTTTCGTCACGGCCTCCGCGTTGCCCTTCGCCATGTTCCCACTGCTTGTCAAAGGCGTCCCACTTGGCTGGTTGTTCCCCATTCCGTCGCTCAGGAACCTAGCATGGTCAGTCACAGAACAAAAATTCAGTCAGAAACAGGGGGATAATCCGTCAGCCAAAATCCATAAAATAGGAACCAAAATCACAAAATGGAAAGGCCACACCAACTGCGCAATGCCAAAGGAGGAAAATCGAAATCGCGAACGAGCGCCGTGCGAGCACGCACCAGTCTGGAGGAAAAAAAACAAAAATGAAAGGGCTAGAGGACTGCTGCCCAGGTGCAGAACCCCAAGCCCCCGGCTATTCTCCTGCCAGGAACGCGCTGAAGGAGCGCCAATGGCCAGGCCCGTGGAGGAAAGGGAGGCCCCGAGCGACGGCGCGTGAAACGGAGGAGGAGGCGGGCAGGCAGGCGTAGCGGTACATCTGCGGGTGGACACTAGACAGGTGGGGAATGAGGGCCGGTCGTGGCGGTTGTGACGGCGACGGAGGCATAGGGTTTAGCGCGATCGCGGGTGGCAGGCAGTGGCTGTGATGGGGTTTTGAGCAGCTCCAATGGGAGAAAGAAGGGGGGAAACATCGTTGTTACCCCATCCCTCCCTGGATTTTCCTTCCCCTTCTGTTGCACCGCGGCCGTCTCATCACGGGCCACTGTAGTAGTGGCAGTGGCTTTTGAGCAATAAATGTCAGGGCTCAACCGCACCCCACCCCACCCCAACCATTGGACCAAAAGGAGTTGTATGTAATAATGTCATTATTGAGCAATAATTGTGGTGCTTGTATTGTGGGGGCGGAAAAGATGAAGAACATTAATTCTACTAGACCGGAGTTGGTGGGACGTATCTTTCAGAGTATTTTTATCATCACGGTAAGCACGTGCCTAAATATTAGTATTGGAAAATAATTACTGTCAGACAACTTGTGATAGAGCGGACCAACTTGCTAGGGTGGGGCCGAGGTGAGTTGGGCTTGGCCTTTTGGTCTATTTCCTTTTTTTGTAGGTATATTGGCTGGCCCAATTTCTTAGGGTGGGGCATGTCCTACACTACACCCTGTTGGATCTACCCTGAAATGAGCGGCGAGATCATACTTTTGATGTTGCGATGGGCAAAGGCTCATGCTCTCAGCAACGGGTGGGTGCTCATTGATCTTATTCTGAAAGAATGGACATGGGATCCGGTGGTTCCGACTATGCTTCAGGAAGGTTTTCCGGTGACTCCCGCAACCACTATATAATAGAAAAAATATATGATCCCGCATAGGAAATGAACTAAACATCATAACAAACATGAAGAGGAAACACTAGATCCAAATTAGAATGAAAAAGTGGCAAAGCATCTACGACAAGACGCTCTCTCCTGCGCATCTTGCTCCGACAAAGGGGGGGGGGACTATTGTGGCACCGATGGAAAAAACTTTGAGGGTGGTGAGGACGGTAACCGAGGGCGAAGCTCCGGGCGATGAAGATCCTATGGAGGCGAATCCTTACAGGAGGTGGAGGCGTCGAAGACTTCAAGTGTTTGTCTGGGATGAAGAAGAAGAAGTCTGGGATCGCGATGATTGGGGTGGTGGATAGAGTTTGGGTCTATGGAAAAGAGTTGGTATGTTATAGCTGAGTTTTAAGTAGAGTCTCAAATAAAATGACCTTGTAGCAAGGAATGCATGTACAAGAATTCGCGAATAGTAAGTCACCTCGATCGATCGTGCAATTACTGATTAATGATGATGCCACATTCAATGTCGGAGTGTTAAATTTAGAATATATGAATTCTCTTGGAGATCAATTGTTACAGAAAGTGTCCATCAAATCTCCTATATGATATGTATTTAACATTTTAAAATACATAAAATGTTAATTGCTAGTGTACATACTACTTGGCAACTAACAAGGGGCTGCACCAGCATATACATGTCAATAACTTACTGCATGTCATTGAAAATTAATAATTTCTATACTACTATGGATTGGAATGAAATGATACAAGAAGGTTTTCTCGCTATTATGGCAACCACTATATACTAAAAAAACATATGACGGTAGATAGAAAAGGAAATATACATCCTAACAAACACGCAAAAAAACACAAGATCTACTTTAGAATGATAAAACTCCAACATTACCCTACGCTCCAGCAGCCATCGGGGGATGGTGTCTAGTGCGGCACTATGGAGGAGAGTCTGCGATTCGCGCCTGTCTGTGACCATAGCTGGGATGTTGTCGAGTGCGGCCCTCCAGCGTTAAAAATCTCGTGCTATCGCCTATGATTCCAGCGCCCCGTCGAGGGCATTACTGGAAATTCACATACCCGATGCCACATGGCTTCCCCGGATTCCTAGCCTCATTCCCAATAGGGGGACAAGCTAGGGTTCCATCTTCCGCTTACTACTCTTTCGCCCTCGCATCCCTCATGCAGTCGTAGCTCCTCTGCCTTCCTTCTCTATGGCCCGAGCCGCCGCCGCTCCTCCACGCCTCACTCCTCATCTTGGCATTAATTGGCGATAGTAGGAGGATATAGACCTTTTTTTTCAAGAGATGTGCTCCGACCTGTGCTCCCTGGACCAGACGTGCCTGGCCCTCCATGCTGCTGCAAGCGGGGAGCTTCCGTCACGGTCTCCTCGTTGCCCTTTGCCATATTCCAGTACTTGTCGAAGGCGCCACTCTCGGCCAGTTGTTCCCCATTCCGTTGCTCAGGAACCTGGCATCGGTCAGTCATAGAACAAATATTCAGTCAAACATAGGGGGGAAATCCGTCAGCCAAAATCCATAAAATTGGAACCAAAATCCCAAACTGGAAAGGCCACATCAACTGCACAATGCCGAAGGGAGAAAATCGAAATCGTGAACGAGCGCCATGCAAGCACACACCGGTCCGGAGGAGAAAAAAACTCAAAATTCAGAGGCCGAGTACCGCTGCCCATGTGCGGAACCCCAAGTCCCCAGCCATTCCCCTCTCCGGAATGAGCGGAAGGCGCGCCGGGCTAGTGGAGGGGAGGGAGGCCCCGAGCGATGGCGCACGAAACTGAGGAGGAGGCGGGCGGGCTGGCGAAGCGTTATCTCTGCGGGCGGGCACAATACAAGCAAGGAATGCAGGCCAATCGCGGCGGAGGTGACAGCCACGGAGGCCTAGGGTTTAGCGCGATCGCGGGTGGCGGACAGCGGCGGCGATGGGGTTTCGAGCAGCTCCGGTGGGAGAACGAAGGGGGAAACGTCGTTGTTACCACGTCCCTCCCTGGCTCTTCCTTCCCCTTCTGCTCGCGCCTCGGCCATCTCGTCATGGGCCACTGTAGTAGCGGCAATGGCTTCTGAGCTGTAAATGTCAGAACTCTCCCCCACTCCACCCCACCCCCATCATTGGACCGAAAGGACTTGAATGTAATAATATCATCATTGAGCAGTAATTGGGGTGCATTTATTGTGGGGGCGGAAAAGATGAAGGACATTAATTCTACTAGACTGGAGTTGGTGGGACGCGTCCATGAGAGTTCTGGGCAGAGATGATTCTGTACATCGCGCCATCCGACAACGCGGAGGCACACATCATGCACCTGGCCAAAGGTGGGGAGTTCATCACGCACCTCTGGACCATGCTCTCCAATGCCGGCATCCTGAAGCGGGCAACAGGGGAATGGCATCTGTCGCATGCTTCCACTACCAAAAGGTAAGCAAATTTTGGTTTTTGATTTTGTTGGCCCATTCTATCTAGCTTCATTGGGTTTTTTTTTTTGGTTTTTTTGCCTATTATGCAGAGGAACACCAAAGAAGATAGAGACCACCAAAGCAAGAACTCAGGAATGTCCTTTTTAATGATGAAGCTTCAACATCCTCCATGCCTTCTCCAATCTTCACCAATTAATGTTAGCAATTCTACACTTGTTTTCTATGATCATTTGTTCTATGCATGCACCCGCCTCTTATGCATCACACCGTGTGCACCCATGTGACTTGACCTGCTCCGGTGTGAAACATAGTTCAGACAATGCTACATTTGAAAGAACACTGTCAACTTGATATTGTTGCGAGAGATCACCCTAATAAAACACGACTGCCGCACATCAAACAAGGGTGCATCAAAGGGATAAACATCACACAGGCAGTTCATAAAATTATGTGATATAGTATAGCCCTTTGCTTCGTGAAGTCTTCGTTGTCTTCACGTCGTCATGGTAGAAGTCACCGTGTCCACCAACTTTGTCCTTGGCGCCGGGAACATCACCACAGCTTCCGACAGGTGCGTCAGGGTCCACCTCCGCATCCTAGATCATCACCTTGCATCTATCTATTGCTTTGCCTCGAGCGAATAAACAGTTCTGGCACGCAGGCCATAATTAAGTGACAATCATATGACTCCAGTCATCATGTCGTACCACGACTCACAGGCCGCGAATAAATTTTACATAACATATAGCATCTCATACAAACACATTGCAAATCTTGAAGGCTATACCACATCACATGCACACTCTGCAAAAACAAGTTAGATCGCCATCTACACGGGTTGTTGCAAATTTTATCGTGGTTGATTAGCAGGTTACATGCAAACGTTGTTCCCTATACAAACCAAACACGATACTTCAATGTTGCTAGTTTAACATTCGGGCGCGTGCAGTAACTAATGCCACAAAGCCAAACTTCGTTCAACGCGTGACCCCGTGTGGATTTGAGTTCATAAAATCCACAAAGCCCCTCCGTGTTAAATCTTCTATAGCAAGACTAAGATGAGATCCAAGGAGTTTGATGTAGTCCATGATCAAGGCAACGAGCATACTATCAACCAGCCCGAGCTCCGGTGATCAGCCCGGCAAAGAAGGTCGACATCCAGTTCAGCACGATCGTCGATGAACCACCACGCGAGTTGCTGGGAGGCGTTCCGTCCTATCGATAAGGACCCATGGTGTTCGTGGACCGGCCACACACCTCGCCGTGGACGTCACGACATTAGATCGAACCTGTCAGACTTGGAGAGGTTCTCGGCGCCTCTTCATACCCGACGCAACTCGGCGGATGATGGCCTGGCGCACGCTAACGCGGCTGCCGCCACCAAGCCAGCACTGAACGAGTGCATGTACGCACCAAGCAAGGCAACGGTGGAGGGCGTCACATACGACGCGGGTAGCACGGTATCTACTTGATGCGTCGCCGAGTTCGTTTGGCCCCGCCGGAGTTTGTGGATCACGACGGTTTCACTAGAGCGATGCCGCGAGCGTCGACCGCAACAAAGGCGGACAAGTAGGGTGACAGTGCGACAAGGCCGCACGCTCAGCTCACACTCATCTACAATCGCGGAGCTCCTGGGGCAATGCGACGGCTGGATCGGAGGAGTGGTAACCCTAACCGCGGGAAAAAAATTATACGAGACCAGGTCTCATATAAATCAGATGAGACCCGTCCTGATGAATGACATGTGGCATTCACAAATCACAAAGCATCTAATCTCTCCACCCTGATTTCTTGAGTGAATGCTTTGTGATTTCAGGATGGGTCTCACCTGCTAATCCGTGAGACCTGGTCTCATAGAATTTTTTTTCCTAACCGCGGCCCTGTCCCCTATATCCCTTAACGCGTCCCACACGCATTTATGTGCGATTTTTAGGCAGAAAACCAGGGGAAGGTTGACCAGGGAACGACGGCCGTTTCGTCGATGCGAGCGTGGGGGTGGGGAGGGCGAACGAACGTCGGGCAGGAGGCGGTCTGAAAAGGTAGAGATATTGAGGGAAAGACATCCGGGTGATGTTGAAACGTGGGAAGGGAGGAATTGACCGCTGGCTGGGCTTGGGCCGTTCGAGTTGGGCCAAGCAGATGAGATCGCAGCTAGCCATAATCGTTCGATCGCCAGGCGGCGGACGATGGAATTGAACGCAAAAAGAAACGGAACAGGGAAACGTAACTCATTTAAATCTGAGCCGGCAATTTTTATGGTTAACATAAAACAAACGAAGAACCATGAAAGCCTCCTCTTTTTAATACTCCCTCCGTTCCTAAATATTTGTCTTTCTAGAGATTTTAACAAGTAACTACATACGGATGTATATAGACATATTTTAGAGTATAGATTCACTCATTTTGCTCCGTATGTACTCACTTGTTGAAATCTCTAAAAAGACAAATATTTAGGAACGGAGGGAGTAGTAGGTAAAGATAAAGATAAAGATTTATATATACTCATGGAAATTGGTATATGGAGATCCTACAATCTGCTGTTGAACTTGAGAGTATGTTTGATTAAGCTGGCCTAGCTTACATAAAAAATAAACCTCTTTGTTGTATTTCAGTGGCTAATTAAGTTGATACAGGTTGTACTAAGATTTGTGAGCTACTCTGCACTGTAAATAAGTCCGACTTTGCTAACTAAGCGACGATGCATGTCCAGAATCGATCAGACATTGTACGCTTTCCTTTTGCTGTTGGAGCACCAAAGCCCAAGAACGAATCAACAAAGGAAGGAAAAACCCCCAAAATACCATGAAAAAATCACCGTTAATTTGCATCAGTTGACAGGTGGGCAGTTGTCAGACCCAACCCAGCTGCATGCTGCGTCTTTGAGCACACCACGCTGTTTCATCATCTCTCTAACTTGGTGCACAGAGTCCCATTTCCCGGCGGCCGCAAGGGTGTTGGAGAAGGCCATGTAGGCGCCCGGCCTCCCGGCGCGGCTCAACTCAAATACCTCCCTTGACGCAACATCGGCAATGTCCACGTCGCCGTGCAGGGTGGCCGCCCCGAGGAGGGCCGCCCACACGTCGGAGTTTGGCCTCGCCGGTATCCCCCTGACGAAATCGTATGCCTGGCGCACGCCGCCGAACCTGCCCAGCAGGTCCACCATGCAAGCGTAGTGTTCCATCCGCGGCCTGAGCGAGCAGTCGCGCTCCATGCTCTGGAACACCTCCTGGCCTCGGGACAGCAGCCCGGCGCGCGCGCACGCCGACAGGGCGCTCAGGAATGTGGCATGATTTGGCCTCACGCCCCGCTGCTGCCCCCGCATCTCCTCCAACAGCAAGAGAGCCTCGTCTGAGAGGCCGTTCTTCCCGTACCCGTCGATCATCGAAGTCCATGTGATGACGTTCCTCTCTGCCATCCCGTCGAACACCCTCCGCCCCTCCTCCACTCGGCCGCACTTGGAGTACATGTCGAGCAGCGCGCTCCCCGCCTTGATGTCAGAGATGACCTTGCTCTTGATGACCTGGCAGTGCACCTGCTCCCCGAGCTCCGGAGACGACAAGAGCGAGCACGCGCCAAGCACGCTCACGCACGTCGACACCGTCGGCCGAAATCTCGCTCGCTGCATCGCCTTGAACACCTCCAGCGAGCCCTCCGCGGTCTCCTCCGTCTTGCTGTACCCCTCCACCATTGCGTTGTACACCACGACGTCCTTCTCTTCCACCCTGTCAAATATGGCCTCGGCGTCCCTGTACAGCCCTTGGTTCATGCAGCCGACGATCAGCGCCGTCGAGCACACCACGCTCGGCTTCGGCACCATGCCGTACACCCGCCGAGCGTAGCCCAGCGACGCGTTCTTCACGTAGGCGTCCACCAACGCCGCGACGAGGATGTCATCGAGCTCCGCGAGCGACCTCACGACGCGCGCTTGGACCTCCCTCGTCGCGCGGGGCAACGCCAGAGCCCCCGACAGCTTGAGCGCCATGGAGAGCGCGAACACGTCCAGGCGCCCCGTGGAGGCCGCGAGCCGCCGCAGGATCCCCAGCGCCTCCCCCGGGAGCCCCAGGTGTAAGTACCCGGCGACGAGGTAGTTGTGCGCGGCGTTGGTCGGGCGGGGCATTCCGTCGAACACCGCGCGGGCGTTGCGGTGGGAGCCGCACCGCAGGTGCAGGATGAGGAGCTTGACGGAGAGGTCGGCGGTGGGGCGGAGCCCGGAGGTGAGGAGCTGCGCGTGGAGGCTCTGCGACTCGCGGCGCGGCGGGGGCGCGTTGATGAGGCTCTGGACCGCGGCGGCGAGTGCGGCGGCCGTGCGCAGGTAGCGGGGCACGCGTGGGGTTACAGAGCAAGAAGGGCGGCCGTGGGAGTTTGCTTCTTGCATCTCGCCGCCGGCGGTCCGGCAGCTCGCCGGAGGCTTCGGCTCGGGCCTTTGGGTGTGAGGACGATCCCACGAACAACTCCGGCAGCGAACGAGAGAAGCAGGCGAGTATTTTCTTCTGAGATGCCTCATTCAGGTTTCATCAGTTCAGTCAAGCACTCGAGTACCACACGGGCGGCGGCATACAGGTTTCACAAATCTCACACCCGGCCAGGGGCCAACTTACATCAATAGATCTCAGCCGTCCGTCGCCATCATGGACCTGGTCGGCAGTGGAGACGCGACACTCCCCTCCGGGCTCCGGCTGAGATGGGGAGAATTGAAAACAGGAGGGATCAACAATTTAGGTATATAGAATTGGCACGACTGGAAATCGTTCACGTAGGACATTGTATTCCTCCCAAGCAGAGTGATCTTCGGATATTGTAGTCCGGCATACCTTCCTTTGAGCAATCGCAACATTTCGTTTCTTTCTTCTTTGCGGGGTAAAGGGAGATTTCATTGCTCAAGGAAGCATATCAGCCTTAGACAAGTTTACAATAGAGTCTAGCCCCGAACACAGCCAGACAGCGGTACGGGGAGTGCAACGACCATACTCTGCAACTGCTACCCTACGAATCTCCCCTACATGCACTCGGTACTGAGACTGATCCTCCGAATGCATCTTCAGCATCGACGCGGCTTCTGCACTATCCATCTCCACTATCATGAGCATCATTTCCTTTCTTACCATGTGGTGTGCCAGAATAACTTTAGGGAGATGGGGACTTGCTGCCAAATCCACCGGATCAGATAGCTAGGTGAACACCAACGAGTAATTGGCGATGAAGGGCTTGAGCTGCGAGACATGGGAGACCGTATGGATCAAGCTTGTCGGAGAAAGACCGGGCATGTACGCCGCCTTGTCGATGTGTTCGGTGTTTTTGAACGGTCCAAAGTACTTGAGGGTGAACTTGGCGTAGGGATGATTCACCAACGAAGATTGTGCATAGGGTTGGAGCTTGAGGAGGACGCCCTCGTTAACGGAAAACTCGCGGTCCTTGCGACGCTTGTCCACATGTGTCTTCATACGCTCATGTGCGTGCTAGAGGTGCTTCCATAACACGGTGAGGACGTCTTGCAATCCGCCGCCAGCTCAGCGAGGGATGCTGGCAGATCGTCGATCATCATTGACACAGTGGCATAGTTGGTAGGGGTGGAAACGGATCGGATGCGGATCGGATAGTGCTCTTACCACTTCCATTTTCATATTTTCAAAGCGAATACGAATCCGAATACGGATGTTATCGGATACGGATGCGGCTCGGATATTATTCGAATACGGATACGTATCGGATATTTTCTTGATTCGGAACGGATACGAATAATATCAACATATTGCTTAAGTAAATTAGTCGATTGCTATGCGACCTTAAATAATCAACTTATAACATACAATAAGTCAATGATAAATAGGTTTATGAATAAATACTATTTTAATGCATAATAATTTATAAGTTTAATCATATATAGAGTAAAGTTAACTACTTATTTGGCTTTTATGTTGGATAATTGGAATATTGGGTCTAGAATTTTAAAATTTACCTCCCATAATCTTATTCGGATACGGATATATCCACTTCCATATCCATATTTGTGTCAAAATATCCTACCATATTTTATTTTTTATTTGTTTAAAATATTCGGATACGGATAATTACCATTTTCATTTTGGTTCGGATGCGGATGTTTCGGATACGAATAGGCATTTTCTCGAATATGAATATCGGATATTTCGGATTATCCGCTGCCGCTTTCCACCCCTAATAGTTGGGACTTGGGGTCGACGTCTTAGAGGGCATACACTTTAGTAGGGTAGGATACGATGAATTATACTAGAACTCTTTGATAACCCAAGAGCGTAGGG
Organism: Triticum aestivum; assembly: GCF_018294505.1. Taxonomy (NCBI): domain Eukaryota; kingdom Viridiplantae; phylum Streptophyta; class Magnoliopsida; order Poales; family Poaceae; genus Triticum; species Triticum aestivum. The sequence goes on from NC_057810.1 coordinate 28,516,699, forward strand.
GGGGCGCAACAATCTACAATGTTAAGTATCAACTCAAATTTATTAATTCAACACTAGGGGGGTCGAAGAATATTTGTAAGTTTTAGTTGTTTAGTCGTCAGTTCAATTGAATACTTGCTTGGAGAATTTATCAGTAGCAATGACAACATGATGAATGTAGTGTTGTATGTAGAATGTAGTAGCTAGCATAGCAGCAGAAATACCTGGCAGTTGCCAAGTATAAATTAATTAACTTAAAGAGGGCAAGTAGTAATATTAAACGTAGGTATAGATGGATATTGTGATGTTGCATGGATGACACTAACTTATATTTTGGTCCCAATTCTCTCAGTATGCAAAGTGTGCATCTCAATGTCCCACTAAGCAATGCATTTAAGTCTTCTCTTCCACTAAACCATGCAAAATTTGTCACATAAGAGTCACTCATTTAACTTATAAATTACAATTATTTTTGCATTAGTCTATGCATGTAACACTGCCACATCATATATTCATATTAGTCATCCTTCACATTTTTGTTCAAAATTATATGTTTAACTGTAATTCAAAAGTTTTTATTCTATTTTTAGAGACTTTCTTTTATTCAGTTTCAAGCGTATACTTCCTTTTCATTAGATTTAATTATTTTTATCAACTACGTACGCATTTTTAACAAAGTTACCACAGCATCGCGGAGAGAGAGAGTCATCCTCACTACTATATTTCAGAGTTACATATTAAATCCAAACCATCTTCTACTACAAAACATTTCTTATTTTTATTTTCTTACTCTGTTTCTCCTTACCGTGTGCCCCTCTCTTTCAAATTGTTTATTACGCTACCATCCCGCTGCAACGTGCAAGGTATTTTCTAGTTACTCCTATAAAGTATGATGTACCCGCATCCTAGGGCATCGGCCCTCGCGAGTTACCTCACTGTCGTCTGATGCCTCACTATAGCACACTCGGTCGTCCGATCTTCACAAACGTTATGCACCCACCCAATTTCCTCAAGGGTCCATGAAGTGTGGGTCGCGGGCGCGCTCGGGGCACCTTTCTACGATTGTTTTTGTCCCGTATATGTGTGTCGTCTCGTGCACTGCTCTGCATGCATCGGGTGTGTTAGGGAACGTAGCAGAAATTCAAAATTTTCTACGCATCACCAAGATCAATCTATGGAGTAACTAGCAATGAAAGAGAGGGGAGTGCATCTTCATACACTTGAAGATCGCGATGCGGAAGCGTTGCAAGAACGCGGTCGGTGGAGTCGTTCACTAAGCGATTCAGATCGCGGCCGAATCCGATCTAAGCACAGAACAACGGTGCCTCCGCGTTCAACACACGTACAGCCAGGGGAAGTCTCCTCCTTCTTGATCCAGCAAGGGGAGAGGAGAAGTTGAGGGAGAGCTCCGGCAGCATGACGGCGTGGTGGTGGAGCTTGCAGTTCTCCGGCAGAGCTTCGCCAAGCACTACGGAGGAGGAGGAGGTGTTGGGGAGGGAGAGGGCTGCGCCGGGGGCAAGGGGTGAAGCTCCCATGCATCTCCCCACTATATATAGGGGTGGAGGGGGCTGGTTTCTTGCCCTCCAAGTCCATTGGGGCGTTGGCAAAGGTGGGAGGAAAGAAATCCCATCATTTCCTTCCCCACCGATTGTTATCCCACTTTTTTAGGGATCTTGATCTTATCCCTTCGGGATATGATCTTATTCCTTCTAAGGGGGGATCTTGGTGCGCCTTGACCAGGAGTGTGGGGCCTTGCCCCCACTACCCACGTTCATGTGGGTCCCCCCATGCAGGTGGGCCCCACTCCGGAACCTTCTAGAACCTTCCCGGTACAATACCGAAAAATCTCGAACATTTTCCGGTGGCCAAAATAGGACTTCCCATATATAAATCTTTACCTTCGGACCATTCCGGAACTCCTCATGACGTTCGGGATCTCATCCGAGACTCCGAACAACATTCGGTAACTGCACACTAATTCCCATAACAACTCTAGCATCACCGAACCTTAAGTGTGTAGACCCTACGGGTTCGGGAATCATGCAGACATGACCGAGACAGCTCTCTGGTCAATAACCAACAGCGGGATCTGGATACCCATGTTGGCTCCCACATGTTCCACGATGATCTCATCGAATGAACCACGATGTCAAGGATTCAAGCAATCTCGTATACAATTCCCTTTGTCAATCGGTACGTTACTTTCCCGAGATTCGATCGTCGGTATCCCAATACCTCGTTCAATCTCGTTACCGGCAAGTCACTTTACTCATTCCGTAATGCATGATCCCATGACTAACTACTTAGTCACATTGAGCTCATTATGATGATGCATTACCGAGTGGGCCCAGAGATACCTCTCCGTCACACGGAATGACAAATCCCAGTCTCGATTCGTGCCAACCCAACAGACACTTTTGGAGATACTCGTAGTGCACCTTTATAGCCACCCAGTTACGTTGTGACGTTTGGCACACCCAAAGCATTCCTACGGTATCCGGGAGTTGCACAATCTCATGGTCTAAGGAAATGATACTTGACATTAGAAAAGCTTTTAGCAAACGAACTACACGATCTTGTCTATGCTTAGGTTTGGGTCTTGTCCATCACATCATTCTCCTAATGATGTGATCCCGTTATCAATGATATCCAATGTCCATGGTCAGGAAACCATAACCATCTATTGATCAACGAGCTAGTCAACTAGAGGCTCACTAGGGACATGCTGTGGTCTATGTATTCACACATGTATTACGGTTTCCAGTTAATACAATTATAGCATGAACAATAGACAATTATCATGAAAAAGGAAATATAATAATAACCATTTTATTATTGCCTCTAGGGCATATTTCCAACAGTCTCCCACTTGCACTAGAGTCAATAATCTAGTTCACATCACTATGTGATCGTAATGAATCCAACACCCATGGGGTTTGATCATATCTCGCTTGTGAGAGAGGTTATTAGTCAATGGGTCTGAACCTTTCAGATCCATGTGTGGTTTACAAATCTCTACGTCATCTTGTAGATGCAGCTACCAGGCACTATTTGGAACTATTCCAAATAACTGTTCTACTATATGAATCCGGTTTACTATTCAGAGTTATCCAGATTAGTGTCAAAGTTTGCATCAACGTAACCCTTTATGACGAACTATTTTACCACCTACATAATCGAGAAAAATTCCTTAGCCCACTAGTCACTAAGGATAACTTTGACCGCTGTCCTGTGATCCATTTCTGGATCACTCTTGTACCCTTGACTGACTCATGGCAAGGCACACTTCAGGTGCAGTACACAGCATAGCATACTGTAGAGCCTACGTCTAAAGCATAGGGGACGACCTTCGTCCTTTCTCTCTCTTCAGCCGTGGTCAGGTCTTGAGTCTTACTCAATACTCACACCTTATAACACAGCCAAGAACTCCTTCTTTGCCGATCTATTTTGAACTCCTTCAAAATCTTGTCACGGTGCGTATTCATTTGAAAGTACTATCAAGCGATTTTTGATCTATCCTTATAGATCTTGATGCTCAATGTTCAAGTATCTTAATCCAGGTTTTCCATTGAAAAACACTTTTCAAATAACCCTATATGCTTTCCAGAAATTCTACATCATTTCTGATCAACAATATGTCAACAATATATACTCATCAGAAATGCTATAATGCTCCCACTCACTTCTTTGGAAATACAAGTTTCCAATAAACTTCGTATAAACCCATAATCTTTGATCATCTCATCAAAACATATATTCCAACTCCGAGATGCTTACTCTAGTCCTTAGAAGGATTGCTGGAGCTTTGCATACTTGTTAGCATCTTTTAGAATTGACAAAACCTTCTGGTTGTATCACATACAACCTTTCCTCAAGAAAATCGTTGAGGAAACAATGTTTTGACATCCTATCTGCAAGATTTCATAAATAATGCAGGATCTGCTAATATAATTTCAACAGACTCTTAGCATCGCTACGAGTGAGAAAGTCTCATCATAGTCAACTCCTTGAACTTGTAGGAAAACATCTTAATGACAAGTCGAGCTTTCTTAATGGTGATACTTACCATCATTATCCGTCTTCCTTTTAAAATCCATCTGTACCCAACAGCCTTATGACCATCAAGTAGTTCTTCCAAAGTCTATACTTTGGTTTCATACATGGATCCTCTCTCGGATTTTATGGCCTCGAGCCATTCGTCGGAATCCGGGCCCACCATCGCTTCTCCATAGCTCGTAGGTTCATTGTTGTCTAGCAACATGACCTTCAAGACAGGATTACCGCACCACTCTGAAGCAGTACGCGTCCTTGTTGACCTACGAGGTTTGGTAGTGACTTGATCCGAAGTTTCATGATCACTATCATCAGCTTCCACTTCAACTGGTGTAGGCGCCACAAGAACAACTTCCTCTGCCCTGCTACACACTAGTTTAAGTGACGGTTCAATAACCTCATCAAGCCTCCACCATCCTCCCACTCAATTCTTTCGAGAGAAACTTTTCCTCGAGAAAGGACCCGATTCTGGAAACAATCCCTTTTGCTTCCGGATCTAAGACAGGAGGTATACCCAACTATTTTTGGGTGTCCTATGAAGATGCATTTATCCGCTTTGGGTTCGAGCTTATCAGCCTAAAACTTTTTCACATAAGCGTCGCAGCCCCAAACTTTATAAGAAATGGTAGCTTAGGTTTCTCTAAACCATAGTTCATACGGTGTCATCTTAATGGAATTGTGTGGTGCCGTATTAAAGTGAATGTGGTTGTGTCTAATGCCTAACCCATAAACGATAGTGTTAATTCGATAAGAGACATCATGGTATGCACCATATCCAATAGGGTGCAGTTATGATGTTCGGACACACCATCACACTAGGGTGTTCCAGGCGGTATTAGTTGTGAAACAATTTCCACAATGTCTTAATTGTGTGCCAAACTCGTAACTCAGATATTTATCTCTATGATCATATCATAGACATTTTATCCTCTTGTCACGACGATCTTCAACTTCACTCTGAAATTACTTGAATCTTTCAATAATTCAGATTTGTGTTTCATCAAGTAAATATACTAAGAATCTACTCAAATCACCTCTGAAGTAAGAGCATAACGATATTCACTGCGTGCCTCAGCACTCATTGGATTGCACACATCAAATGTATTACTTCCAACAAGTTGCTCTCTTATTCCATCTCACTGAAAACGAGGCCTTTCAGTCATCTTGCCCATGTGGTATGATTTGCATGTCTCAAGTGATTCAAAAACAAGTGAGTCCAAACGATCCATCTGCATGGAGTTTCTTCATGCGTATATACCAATAGACGTGGTTCGCATGTCTCAATCTTTTCAAAAACGAGTGAGTCCAAATATCCATCAATATGGAGCTTCTTCATGCGTTTTATACCAATATGACTTAAGTGGCAGTGCCACAAGTATGTGGTACTATCATTACTATCTTATATCTTTTGGCACGAACATGTGTATCACTACGATCGAGATTCAATAAATCATTCATTTTAGGTGCAAGACCGTTGAAGGTATTATTCAAATAAACAGAGTAATCATTATTCTCCTTAAATGAATAACCGTATTGCGATAAACATAATCCAATCATGTTTATGCTCAACGCAAACACCAAATAACAATTATTTAGGTTTAACACCAATCTCGATGGTAGAGGGAGCAGGCGATGCTTGATCACATCAACCTTGGAAACACTTTCAACACACATCGTCATCTCACCTTTAGCTAGTCTCCGTTTATTCCGTAGCTCTTTTATTTCGAGTTACTAACACTTAGCAACCGAACAGGTATCTTAATACCCTGGTGCTACTAGGAGTACTAGTAAAGTACACATTTAATACAGTGTATATCCAATATACTTCTGTCAACCTTGCCAGCCTTCTCATCTACCAAGTATCTAGGGTAGTTCTGCTTCAATGACTGTTCCCTCATTACAGAAGCACTTAGTCTCGGGTTTGGGTTCAACCCTGGGTTTCTTCACTAGAGCAGCAACTGATTTGTCGTCTCATGAAGTATCCCTTCTTGCCCTTGCCCTTCTCGAAACTAGTGGTTTTACTAACCATCAACAATTGATGCTCCTAATCGATTTCTACTTTCGCGGTGTCAAACATTGTGAATTGCTCAAGGATCATCATGTCTATCCCTGATATGTTATAGTTCATCACGAAGCTCTAATAGCTTGGTGGCAGTGACTATGGAGAACCATCAGTATCTCATCTGGAAGATTAACTCCCACTCGATTCAAGTGATTGTAGTACTCAGACAATTTGAGCACATGCTCAATGATTGAGCTTTTCTCCCTTAGTTTGCAGGTTAAGAAACTTGTCGGAGGTCTCATACCTCTCGATGTGGGCACGAGCCTGAAATCCTAATTTAGGCTCTTGGAACATCTCATATGTTCTGCGACGTTTCAAAAAATGTCTCTGCTGCCTCAATTCTAAATTGTTTAACATTACGCACTGAACTATCACGCAGTCATCAAAACGTGTATGTCAGATGTTCGCAACATCCACAAACGACGCTCGAGGTTCAGCACACCGAGCGGTGCATTAAGGACATAAGCCTTCTGTGCAGCAATGAGGACAATCCTCAGTATACGGACCCAGTCCGCATAATTGCTACTATCAACTTTCAACTAAAATTTTCTCTAGGAACATATCTTAAACAGTAGAACTAAAGCGCAAGCTATGACATAATTTGCAAAATCCTTTTGACTATGCTCATGATAATTAAGTTCATCTAATGAACTCCCACTCAGATAGACATCCCTCTAGTCATCTAAGTGATACATGATCCAAGTCAACTAGGCCATGTCCGATCATCACGTGAGACGGACTAGTCATCATCGGTGAACATCTCCATGTTGATCGTATCTACTATACGACTCATGTTCGACCTTTCGGTCTCTTGTGTTCCGAGGCCATGTCTGTACATGCTAGGCTCGTCAAGTCAACCTAAGTGTTTTGCGTGTGTAAATCTGGCTTACACCCATTGTATGTGAACGTTAGAATCTATCACACCCGATCATCATGTGGTGCTTCGAAACAACGAACTTTCGCAATGGTGCACAGTTAGGGGGAACACTTTCTTGAAATTTTAATGAGGGATCATCTTATTTACGCTACCGTCGTTCTAAGCAAATAAGATGTAAACATGACAAACATCACATGCAAATCATAAAGTGACATGATATGGCCAATATCATCTTGCGCCTTTGATCTCCATCTTGAGGCACGACATGATCACCTTCGTCACCGGCATGACACCATGATCTCCATCATCATGATCTCCATCATCGTGTCTTCATGAAGTTGTCTCGCCAACTATTACTTCTACTACTATGGCTAACGGTTTAGCAATAAAGTAAAGTAATTACATGGCGTTTTCAATGACACGCGGGTCATACAATAAATTAAGACAACTCCTATGGCTCCTGCCGGTTGTCATACTCATCGACATGCAAGTCGTGATTCCTATTACAAGAACATGATCAATCTCATACATTACATATATCATTCATCACATTCTTTTGGCCATATCACATCACATAGCATACCCTGCAAAAACAAGTTAGACGTCCTCTAATTGTTGTTGCATGTTTTACGTGGCTGCTATGGTTTCTAGCAAGAACGTTTCTTACCTACGCAAAAGCCACAACGGTGATATGCCAATTGCTATTTACCCTTCATAAGGACCCTTTTCATCGAATCCGATCTGACTAAAGTGGGAGAGACTGGCACCCGCTAGCCACCTTATGCAACAAGTGCATGTCAGTCGATGGAACCTGTCTCACGTAAGCATACGTGTAAGGTCGGTCCGGGCCGCTTCATCCCACGATGCCACCAAATCAAGATAATACTAGTAACGGTAAGCATATTGAACAAACCAACGCCCACAACTACTTGTGTTCTACTCGTGCATAGAATCTACGCATAGACCTAGCTCATGACGCCACTGTTGGGGAAAGTAGCAGAAATTCAAAATTTTCTACGCATCACCAAGATCAATCTATGGAGTAACTAGCAATGAGAGAGAGGGGAGTGCATCTTCATACACTTGAAGATCGTGATGCGGAAGCGTTGCAAGAACGCGGTCGGTGGAGTCGTTCACTAAGCGATTCAGATCGCGGCCGAATCCGATCTAAGCACCAAACAACGGTGCCTCCGCGTTCAACACACGTACAGCCAGGGGAAGTCTCCTCCTTCTTGATCCAGCAAGGGGAGAGGAGAATTTGAGGGAGAGCTCCGGCAACACGACGGCGTGGTGGTGGAGCTTGCAGTTCTCCGGCAGAGCTTCGCCAAGCACTACTACTACGGAGGAGGTGTAGGGGAGGGAGAGGGCTGCGCCGGGGGCAAGGGGTGAAGCTCCCATGCATCTTCCCACTATATATAGGGGTGGAGGGGGCTGGTTTCTTGCCCTCCAAGTCCATTAGGGCGTTGGCAAGGTGGGAGGAAAGAAATCCCATCATTTCCTTCCCCACCGATTGTTATCCCACTTTTTTAGGGATCTCGATCTTATCCCTTCGGGATATGATCTTATTCCTTCTAAGGGGGGATCTTGGTGCACCTTGACCAGGAGTGTGGGGCCTTGCCCCCACTACCCACGTTCATGTGGGTCCCCCCATGCAGGTGGGCCCCACTCCGGAACGTTCTAGAACCTTCCCGGTACAATACCGAAAAATACCGAACATTTTCTGGTGGCCAAAATAGGACTTCCCATATATAAATCTTTACCTCCGGACCATTCCGGAACTCCTCGTGACGTCCGGGATCTCATCCGAGACTACGAACAACATTCGGTAACTACACACTAATTCCCATAACAACTCTAGCGTCACCGAACCTTAAGTGTGTAGACCCTACGGGTTCGGGAATCATGCAGACATGACCGAGACAGCTCTCTGGCCAATAACCAACAGCAGGATCTGGATACCCATGTTGGCTCCCACATGTTCCACGATGATCTCATCGAATGAACCAAGATGTCAAGGATTCAAGCAATCCCGTATACAATTCCCTTTGTCAATCAGTATGTTACTTGCCCGAGATTCGATCATCGGTATCCCAATACCTCGTTCAATCTCGTTACCGGCAAGTCACTTTACTCGTTCCGTAATGCATGATCCCATGACTAACTACTTAGTCACATTGAGCTCATTATGATGATGCATTACCGAGTGGGCCCAGAGATACCTCTCCGTCACACAGAGTGACAGATCCCAATCTTGATTCTTGTCAACCCAACAGACACTTTCGGAGATACTCGTAGTGCACCTTTATAGCGACCCAGTTACGTTGTGACGTTTGGCACACCCAAAGCATTCCTACGGTATCCGGGAGTTGCATAATCTCATGGTCTAAGGAAATGATACTTGACATTAGAAAAGCTTTTAGCAAATGAACTACACGATCTTGTGCTATGCTTAGGTTTGGGTCTTGTCCATCACATCATTCTCCTAATGATGTGATCCCGTTATCAATGACATCCAATGTCCATGGCCAGGAAACCATAACCATCTATTGATCAACGAGCTAGTCAACTAGAGGCTCACTAGGGACATGTTGTGGTCTATGTATTCACACATGTATTATAGTTTCCAGTTAATACAATTATAGCATGAACAATAGACAATTATCATGAACAAGGAAATATAATAATAACCATTTTATTATTGCCTCTAGGGCATATTTCCAACAGGGTGAGGCTGGGTCAGCATGTCAGCATCATTCGCTTCCTTCAAACTACTTTGTTCACGCAATCCGAGTACGTGGCGTGCGCCCGGGTCGGGTTGTGAGCGTCGGTTTCCTCTGTTGGGTGAGAGCGGTGATGAGTGCTATTTTTACACTCCTATAACCTGAGTTTAAACCGAGATATTTCATAAAAAACAAGATATTCGCTCCGATATTGCTACTAATGACAAATGAATACAAAGGATTCCAAATATCCGATCTTTATTTTATTTCCAAGGGAAATGGACTATTTATGGACGAAATCAAGCCGATACATGGAAAAGAGTAAAGTGGAGATAGAGGAGATCAAGTCGGAGGCGCACTAGAGGACATGAAGCAAAAGACGGCATTCCATATGACCACCGCTCATACAGATAGTCGTATGGTGTGCCAATCGATGCGTCTGATCCACCTGAACAACCTTTATAAAAAGCCCGACGCCAAATGAGTAATAGAACAAGTTGCCACATCGTCATCTTCACAGGAGTCATCTCCATCAACCCTAGCCACCACCTTCATCACCATCATAGTTCTCAGTCATCTAGTCATACTTTGTAATCACACATCACATCCAGCATCCATTGTAAGACATATTATCAATCAATCGGTCTTTCATGATGTGTTATTCAATGAGTTGTTTGTGTGATCCAATCTCCACGTGTGAGTAGTTTGGTAAGATCATGGGTTGAGACAAGGCCTTGCAACCCAATGTATTTGTTGAAGTGATCAATGGAAGTACTTTGAATTAACATCCCGTATGTGTAGCATAAAGTTGCTTCGTAGTTGTCGCTTGTCTCATTTGCATTCTTCATCTTTGTAGGTACCCAGGATCATGAAGAGCGAGCCACGAAGAGAATAAGGGCAGGGAGAGACTGTGATGTGTTATTCTGAACAACAGTGACGGAAAGGTTTAGTACGGTAACACGGATCGTATCTATGGGATACAAGAGGTGTAGTCATTCAACACCCAATGCTTTTGTCCGACTATTGTTATCTTAATTACCAGAGCAACCCTGCATGACACATAGGGCCTTCGGTTGGACAACTGAGTCTTCATGCAGTACGCGTGCCGGTCAAGACGTAATTTGGACACATCCCTCACTTTGGCGTGGCAAGCACATCTCGATGGATGACTTCCAGGGCACAAATTAAGATCATAATGATCCTGACACAAATTTATGGTTGTAAGCATAAGTCCTCATATCAATGCCTATTTTTATTATAAATATTTTAAGTGTCAACTAGATTTCGATCAGGTCAAAAGCTAGAATTTAATTCTCTTGCAAAAACTTGTTAGAAACCCATGACCAAAAGGGTACTGACCTCTCGTGGGTTCGATAACTCACGGTCAACTACTGGGAAAAAGGCGAGAATCATTTATGCTCCTTTACTCGATCACTGAAGGGACTAATCAAGCGCGTGCCGTTCTGTAATGGTTGGGGCTCAGGCGGTCCGACGAGGGTGCACGGCGTGTGTTGCGTCACTTTTCCCCGGTCCGATATGTGGTGTGTACTCGGATCGGTCGTTGGTGTCTCAACCTCTAACAAACCTAGGTCGCTAGGCTGTATAGTGAGGGGATGTTCGGGAATGGTGTTTTGTTTGCGCCATACCCGGACGGGTGTAGTCCCTCAACGCAGAAGACATCTCGATGTTCGCCCACTCAAGCTCGGAGCAGTGCCTCTGAAGAGTGTCAACCTGATCTAACAGGTCTTGAAGAAGTTTAGGTGTAGGTGGACGCTCGTATGGTGTGGAGGGACGTAACACTGCTCGAGAGGAGGAACCCCTGAAAACTCTAGGAGATGGGCGATCTGCACGAGTGGATGGGACTGTCGAGTGCAGAGGTGGACGAGCGACAGTCAGAGCTGGTGATGCAGGAGGTAAGACAGGAGATCATGGTGAAAGTGGAGGGAAAGTGAATGTGGACGCAAAAGGTGAAGGAGCGACAGTGGGCGAAGGTGCAGACGAACTCCCTACCTCCTCTAACTGATGAGGCCACTCGCCTCTGCCCATGTAATCAAGGAGAGGGTGGTAGGCATGGAAAAGGTGTAAAGCGGAATCCCGTGCCGCACCCTAAAGTGCTGAAACAAAGTTGTAGCATGCGACACTTTACCTAGAAGGGACATCTAAGCCCTCAGGAATGTGCACGGTGACTAAGTACCTCGTGGAACACGAGTCATGAAACACTGTGTTCTACGGTGCAATCAACACACCCAAAATACCAAGAAGCTCAACCAAGAACAGAGCAAAACCACCATACTCGGCACCCGTACCAAGCAACCTACCACTCGTCATCCTACATTAAGCAACTAAGAATTTAGTTAGTTATAACACAGTGCAAAAATTAACTTTACCTAGAATAGTAAAAATAAACACATTTTACTCGCACAATTCTAATTTTGTTTTTTGAATTATTTAATCTTCACTTCACTTGTGTCATTTACAGAAAGATATATATATAGAAAAGGTAGAACTTGAGATGATTTTTTTAGAAACTTTTATTTTATTTTAGTTTAGTTTAGGAGGGAGCCTATCTTTCCTAGGGCTCAGACGGTCTCTAACTAAGTACATGAATGTTTCCTTAACGAGGCTCTGATACCACCTCTTCTGTGACGCCCAGTTACGTCTGACAGAGTCAGGCGTAACGGAAGCCATCACTTCAGAGTTGCGCTAGGATCAGTTAAGGAGACAGTGTCATGTATAAGATGGTGCAGCAACCATGAGTAAGCAGGCTTTTATTACATTGACACCTCAAGTGTCGACTAAGCCTAAGCGGCCATGACGATAGGACGTCACCCGCTTCTAGTACGAGCCTTCTAGACCAACCATGGAGGGCATCTACTCGTTAGCCTTGATTGTCGACATCCTAATAATCATACTCCACTTCAGAATAATCGATGTCATTAAGATGACCAGACTCATCATAAGTACCATTACATTATCTATCTCCTCGAAGTTCTCATAACTCACATGTTCTAAAAAAGAAACATAAGAGCCGTTGAGAACATGAAAAGGTGGATGCATGAGTTTTTGAAGAGGGAGACACTTTATCGGCATGGCTACAACCACCGAGCCATTAGCTCAAAATACTTTGTAGGTAAAATATTTTCCCTTAATCCATTTTGTTGAAACCAAATTTTATTTGTAAAACCTACTGGCGGCAGAGCGACATGGGATCTTACATCCTGTGTTAGAGGAAAACCCACACGACGCACTTCCAAACCTGCAAGCTGGGAGTGATACCACATTTTACTCTGATCAGAGGTGTACTGCTTTGCCCATAGTCTCACTTGGTCCAAGTCGTCCATGCGCTACCCGTGCGCATGACTGGACCAAGGAACCAGAACCTTTAACTAGACCCTACACTACCTCTGCTTTTCCACCTTGCCTTACTAAAGGCCCGCAGGTCGAGACCCCTGACCGGCGGTCTCACCCTAGGGTGAATGTACCTACCCGGCTATATCCACCTTCTCACCCATGCAAATGCAGCTACTTGGCATGGGTAGTCGGTTCAGCCCATCCCATTCCAGGTCTATGGTCAATACGGCGTGTGTTGCTTTTGAAGTAAGCGTCAGTTGGTTGTGTCCTAATGTGATACCCTATGTAGAGGAGTCCGCCATCCAAGCCAACCCTACCTGGGTTGCTTTCACCAACATGAGCTCCCCTACCCACCAAATATTTATTTATATTGTAACCCTATCTGGTACTTAATACAGATACTTCACCTGATCTGGTCCAACTGGCAAATCAGTGGATCATCCTGATCCAAATTTCATTTTATTTATGAAAAACATTTATTTTTAATTCTTACGCAAAGTTTTGCAAATGACCACTACTAGGGAAAACCCTAGTAGTAGCGCGGGTTTAATGCCCACTAATAGCGCGGGACACCGCGCTACTAGTAAGGCGCTACAGCTATTACTTAGCAGTAGCGGTACGACACACGCTACTGCTAAGACATATAGCCACCGTGTGTGTTCACTACCGCGCTACTGCTAATCTAGCTAGTAGCAGTGTGTTTACTATCCATCGCTACTAGTATTCTTTTTTTCATTTTTTTTATTTTTAGTGTATTTATACATCGTTATACAAATTTTGGTACAATACCAATTATGAGGTTTATATCATTATGTCCATAACAATGTGTCAAATGAAGGTGGAATAGGTTCAAGTGGAGGCAACATGTGGTGCATGTCAAAAGTATACTACTAATCCAAACTTGATCTAGTTTGGACTAGTAGTACTTTCGATGTGCATCAGATGTTGCCTCCACTTGAATCTAATCCGCCAGCACAAGCTATTTAATCATCATCATAGTCATTACCACCAAAAGTAGCTATATAATCATCATAGTCATAGTGTAGCACATCATCATCTTCAAACTTATTCTAGCTAGCTAATCGCCACCAACACTAGCTGCGGTAGCTATCTAATCACCACCAACACTAGCTAATAATAATCATCATAGTCATTACCACCAACACTAGCTATTTAATCATCATAGTCATAGTGTAGCACATCATCATCTTCAAACTCATTTCTAGCTAGCTAATCACTCATGTTGCTCTCTCTTAGGTAAAATAGCATAAAACATGTGTAGCACTCCTGCTTCATCATGTTGGAGCATGCAGATGAACCTGTCTCCTAATCGTCGGTTGCGCTTCTGATTGCTGCCCCCTAGTACTTCTCTATGATCGTTCACAATTTTGCTCCAGTCTTTCACTATAAGCATTCCTCGCTATTAGAAATTCTGAATGCACTAAAGTGCATTGTAGGAGTCTTGGCCGTAAGCTAACCATTCTCATGCGACCTTTAATCTTTATCCAATGAGGCACAACATTCATCGGGAGTTCCTGTTGAAGAACATCGTACAGTAACATACTTAGCAATGAAGTTTAGCTTAAAGAATAATGTATACAAAAGATGCACTAAGGACAAACAGTAAAAATCTTACCATCTTTCCTAAATAGATGTGACCGTAGTTCAGTATGAACACTATTGGTCTCACGTTTTGAGTACTAAGATTTTGAAGTCCAGAAAAATAATTTGTCTTGACAGTATGAAGATCCTCAAGTCATGAAACATAATGACTTATCTCCTCGCAGTTTAGTTCAGCCCCGGGACACTAGTAGGTCCTGTCTACCAAGCGTTGGACATGTTTTCTTGAATGGAAATAAGCTGTGAATAGAAATTAGTTGTCAACTATTTTTGAATAAACAATATCAAAGACATAAATATGGTTGAGAAACTCACATAATGGTATAACTGGAGGCATCTGCACATCGACCCAGATGTCGATATTACCTTCAATATCATCTTCCAGACGAATATCAAAGGTGATAATCATATCAGGCTCAAATACATAAGTCTTGCATAGTGCTTGCCAAGTTTTGCATTCAAAATAGGTGTAGGTGTCTATGTTGTATAATTTTGCGTGGAAAGTATAACCATGCTCGGTCTTCAAGTAAACTCTCTTTACCTCCATAGTAGTTTTCATAGGACTGAAACTATCTTATCCAAGACAAAAACTCTTGCATGGCAGGGGATATGCTAGTAGAATAGTAAAAAAAATTGAATTATAAGTTGAAGCAAATGAAGCAGATGTCATGCTTAATTACGAAAAAAGACTTGTCATTGTGACTTACTGTATCCACTTCGAAGTTCTCGTTTAGCTTGATGCTGAAGTGCCTATCATCATCTAGGAAGATTCTGTCGCACAGGCCACACTCGTCTTCGCAGTATTTGCAAATACCGAAATCCTTTTCGTCGTCAAACATTTCCTATGTTCATAGTTGAAACATTAATTGAAAATCGATTGAAGACAACTACCAGGATACTCAACACATAAATCCAGGGCACTCGATATTTCCTACATATTCTGGCACAAGTCATGCCAAAATTCACGGAAAAATCCGGCATGACCTTTGCTAAAATAGGACATATCGAGCGTCTGAAATTTGCCAGAACGGAAATGAATCAACACTCCAGCAAAACATAGGCCACTCGGAGGTGTAACCTGCAAACATGACCGGCCACTTGGGCAAGCACATATCCTATTTGAGCAACACAAGATATACATTTCAAAAAAATCTTATAGGACTTATATTGACATGAGCATTCAATAAGCAAAACCAAATCGTAAAATAAATAAGTATTCAAATTAGCATGCATTCAATAAGCAAAACTAAATTATCTCTTGCGTCCGTACATCGTCGAATATTATCACTAATACATCCCAAATAGTATCATACATATAACATCACTAATACAACTAAAACCCTAGCGAACGATGGGTATCGGTGCGGTCGGTGGACACTCAAAGAGAAGGAACCATCACAGGATCATAGCTCCAGTGATATCCTTGGAGAACATGCCAGGTATTGGAGAACCTGTGCTCCAGCGCAACTGCCGGTGTCAAAACCGGCGGATCTCGGGTAGGGGGTCCCGAACTGTGCGTCTAAGGTTGATGGTAACAGGAGGTGGGGGACATGATGTTTACCCAGGTTCGGGCCCTCTCTATGGAGGTAATACCCTACTTCCTGCTTGATTGATCTTGATGAATATGAGTATTACAAGAGTTTATCTACCACAAGATCGTAATGGCTAAAACCCTATAAGTCTAGCATGTATGATTGTGATCATGATTGCCTCTACAGACTAAGCCCTCTGGTTTATATAGACATCGGAGGGGACTAGGGTTGTACAAAGTCGGTTACAGAGAAAGGAATCTTCATATCCGGGAGCCAAGCTTGCCTTCCACGCCAAGGAGAGTCCCATCCGGACACAGGTGAGAGTCTTCGGTCTTGTATCTTCACAGCCCATCAGTCCAGCCCATGTCAACAGGCCGGACGTCCAAGGACCCCTTAATCCAGGACTCCCTCAGTAACCCTTGAACCAGGCTTCAATGACAAGGTGTCCGATGCGCGAATTGTCTTTGGCATTGCAAGGCGGGTTCCTTCTCCGAATACTCCAAAATAGTCTTTGAACACAAGAATCGTGTCCGGCTCTGCAAAACAAATTCCACACACAACCGCAGAGAGTATAATATTTCACGAGTCCAATCCGCTGACAACTTTTGTAGCGTGACATCACGTCACTACCCGGCCATTATTTCGAACCATTTTTTAGCCTGCCGCTCCATATTTCGAGATGTGGTTTTATTGGCACGTCTTGTCAAAGTAGAGATCGTGTCCCCTTATTGCGGGATTCTCATCAATACGGGCATGGGTAATCCCACCGTATTGTCTGCACGGCCCTTGGGAATAGGCGAGTTTTTAGGGCGAGTGGGGAGGCGCTTGATATTCACTGCCTTTATAAAGAGATAAGGATTCACCCGTTTCACCCACGCCTTGTCTCTCTCTCTCTCTGCCTCCCCCATTCTCGAGCTCCAGCACCCAAGTTGACATCTTTTTCGCCCCAAGAAAGCACTCCAACCATGTCCAGATCCGGAGCGCAGGGCAAGTGGATGGTCTCCTCCATCAAGGAGAAGGACATTATGAAGCTCTGGGAGGCTGGGTATTTGGCCGAGGAAATCGTCCATCGGCTTTCGGCCAAGGTACAGATCATCCCCACATCAGAGCCCCATGAGAGGGTAGTATTCATCCCCCACTTCGTCCGCGGGTTGGGATTTCCTCTTCACCCATTTGTCTGCGGACTCATGTTCTACTATGGGCTGGATTTCCACGATCTGGCCCCCAACTCTTTCCTCAACATCTCGGCATTCATTGTTGTGTGCGAGGCCCTCCTCCGCATCTCACCCCACTTTGGATTATGGTTAAAGATCTTCAATGTGAAGCCGAAGGTCGTGGGCAGTCAACACGCGGAGTGCGGAGGTGCCATGGTGAGCAAGATGCCCAACGTCACATGGCCAATAAGGTACCTTTGTGGAGATCGTCAAAGGGTGGCAACAACAGTGGTTCTACGTCACAGAGCCGCGCAACACCACTTGGGCCACGGCTCCCGAATTTCAGTCTGGAGCCCCGATGCGACTCACCTCCTGGCTAGAGAAGGGCCTAGATTGGTCTTCGTCGGACGAGCTGACAGCGCTTTAGACGTGCATCAGGAGCATGATAGACAAGAATATCAAGCTTGTCAATGTGATCCAGGTGATGCTTGTTCGCCGGATCCTTCCGTGCCAAAGCCGGACTAGCCATTTGTGGGAGCACAATCCGGCCAAGCACCAGACCTTACTGCAGTTCTTCGGCACTACACACGAAGACATCTGGAAGGTGCTTTTCAAGTCCAACAAGACGTGGCCAGATACGACCGAGGACCGTGGGCACGACTTGGCCCATCCCGCTAGTCTGGTAAGTTTTTTCATGTTTTCAAGGTGTATCCTTTACTTGCATACTCGAGGAAGATGCCTAAGCCTCCCTACTGATTCTCTCAGGGCTGGACAAAGAAAGCAGAGCGGATTCACTGTCCGGCTTCACTGCCCGAAGACCCAGCAATTCCACTTCTAACGAAGATGCTGGTTCCGGCGCCCTATCAAGCGTCGGAGAAGAAGGCCAAGAAGAAGGCCAAGGGGACCAGAGGTGGCCCCCGTCATAAGGGCACTTCGAACGTGACGTCCGGAGACGCTAAGATCATTCCTCCGCCGCCGAGGACGATGAGGAAGAGGAGGAAGAAGAAGAAAGCCATTCCCCCCTGAGGGGGGAGAAAGAAAAGGATGGCCTCCACGCGTCTGGAGGCCGAAGCGTCCAAGAAGGGGAAGGCTTCCCTCCCGGACAACTCCACAGCAGACACCGACAGCAGCTCGAAATGGCGCCCAAGGGATAAGCCCCTGGCCGAATCGTAAGTACTCTAAGATGCACTCATATATCCGGCCATTTTCCTTCATGGTTTTAACATGTCAAATCATGTGCTGCAGCCCGGCCCGTTCCGTCCTCCAGCGATCCTCATCAACGAGGAATTCGCTGGACCGAAAGGTGATGGACAGCGGGTCCCTTCCAGCGGCCTCCTCTCCCAAGTCCATGGATGACACCGAGGTGTTGTCCCAAAGGACCCCAGGCCTGGGAGAGACGCAGGAGGCCGTCAAGGTGGTTCCATAGGGTGAAACCTTGGCCGCCGAACACATGGGGGAGCAAATCCTCATGGATACTGGCGATGGGGGCCATATCCAATTCAGCCCCCAACCGAATAAAATTCCAGAGACCTATACGGCTCCGGAATCAGGCAAGCAGCCTCTTTCAAAAGAAGGAGGTGCGCCTATTCCACCAGTGACCTCTGTCCATCCAGAGGCACCGGATAATTTGCTGGAAGTGCTGCAAGGCGCTTCCATTGTTGCGGAACACCGTATCCTTATGGGTACGGTGGTTGAGAGGGTGCGGTCCGTTAAGAGCGGACTGAACGATGCCTGTACCAGCCTTCTAATAGGTTTTGAGGTGAGCGACACAATTATATAAAAAGAATGTCATAGTATAGACAGTAGCCCGTGAGACTCTGTCCGGTGTTCGGAACGAAAAGCCGAACAGAGGATCAAATAATTTTCGCAGGAGACTAACCTGACATGTCTATATGAATAAGCAGGCGTCGTTGCTGGCTGCGACCTCTCATGTTGCTGAGGTCTCCGGACTGAACAGAGTCTGGAGCGGACCGAGGAAGAGCTTAGCTGTGTGAAGAAACAGTTGGAAGACAATCAAGATATGCAGAAACCTTGTCTATATTCAGGAAGGATGAATGATTTATGCTGACTAAAGTGCCATGATATTTATTAGGAGCGGTGACCGAGGTGGAGACCCTCAAGAAGGCGCTGGCCGAGGCCGAGGAGAGAGCGGACAAGGAACAAGCCGCCCGTGAAAAGCATGAGGCTAGGGTTGGTGAGGTCCAGCAGGAGCTCCAGGACACCGTGAAGAAATGCGAGTCCTTGGAGCGCAACATTGCGGATCAAGAGTCGGAACTTGCCAAGGCCCGCCAAAGCGCACACGATGCCCGGGTTGAAGCCCAGGGCGTCCTTCAGGAAGTCCAGGAGGCCAGAAAAATCACGGCGGGTAAGGCCTTTATTATGCAGAGCAAATATGTGAAGAAAAGGTTCCCTTCTGACCCGGATTTGGAGTTCTCCAGGGGCGTTTGCAGATCTGCCGTGCAGCGTTTCAGACGATGTGGAGTTCTTCCGAGCCGAAGAGGGGAGCTCCACAGAGAAGCTGTTTTGGTCGCAATACCTTGCGCCAGAACATCCGGTGCCCTTTAGCGATCAGCTAAAACAGCTGGTTGAACTGCATAGGGTGGCCGAACTAGCCATGAAGGGTTTAATAATCCGGCTATGGCCTGCCAAAGCCATACCCACCAGGTACTTCGGGCTCATGAAACGGCTGGTCAATGCATGCCCTCGTTTTGATGCCATCAAGCGGTCGGTCTGCATCGAAGGCGCGCGAATGGCCTTCGCCCGAGTCAAGATACAGTGGGCGAAGATGGACGCCGTGTAGCTTGCGACCGAGGGACCGCCCGCGGGCAAGGAGCACTGCATGCTCGAGCGGTATTTTGAAGATGTCCTGAAGGGATCCCGCATTATAGAGGGGCAGAGTTCAAAATACATTATCTTTGAATGAAGTCGTTCATATTGTCCCTTCCTATATTATGAAACAGAACCGCTATGTAATATAATGCCTGTTATTTAAAATTTTACCTCCTGTGCGACCGTTTTGTTAAATCTGAGAGTTGGCCAGTCATCGGCTTCAGCCCCCACGTAGGTAGTACGAGGGTGTTCGGGATGAATTTAAACACTCTTTATCCCAGAGTTTGGTCCTTAAAGGAGGTGTTTAGCGCAATGAACCAGGCAATCGGACTACGTGGCTTTATCACCCTCACTTAGCCATAGGAGTTTGACAAATAGAAATGTAGGTGCAACCCCTAGTTAGTATTTAATCCGGATTAGGGTGTTGTAGACACCTGATCGAGTAAAGGCTGATTCGTCGCATAATGTGGAAAAAATCGCAAAATATTTGTAACCTCTCGAACAGCTGACCGGCTCACGCCGCATCATGACAGTCAGTTTTCGGCTTTCTCTACTGGGGTGCCGAACTATACTATAAAAAAGTGTTCAGACTTTGTTGCCGTATCATGGGGCGTAATGAAGCCCCTGGCGAATTTTAAAGCATACCAAAGTGTACGGGTGCAATCGATAAGAATAACGAAATAAAATGAAATAGCAAGTTAATGCCACATAAATTGGGCCGCAAACTATTTTTATTATAATTTGATTAATACGTCAAAGCGTATTTGTACAAATAGTGCGATAAACAATATGATTGTTTAACCTGCCAAGACCAGGGGGAGCTGCGTGCGGGTCCCGAAGACAGGTAGAATGATCATCGAGGAGAACATCTAGAGATTCCCTCACACGTCCATAGTGCTTCCCGCTTTGGTATGTATATATCCTTTGAAAGGACCGATGACCAGGCCGTCGGCAGGGGCTGTGAAAAAGACACAAAAATGATAAGAAGGAAAAGGAAAAGGTATGTGTGTGAGCCGTATGATGGGCCACAATAACGTTACGCCTCCGTCTATGCCTATGGTATTTTGAGTGCGTAGTTATGTACGCGTGGTATGTACACCGACATTTGGTCGGGATTGAGACGGAGGCCAATTGCTAGTCGAGCTCTTGACGAGATGGACTGTCCTGTTGCAGAGTAGTCCGGACTCGTTTGACAGTGTCCGGGAGCTTGGCTGCCGAATTAAAGTTCTGCTTGATAAGGCCGCTCTGTACCTCCGCTGCCAGAGCGGCGGTGTGTTTCTCAGTATGGAGGGAGCGCTATGTGTTTCCATTGACTGTTATGACACCGCGTGGTCCGGGCATCTTAAGTTTGAGATAAGCATAGTGTGGCACCGCATTGCATTTAGCAAATGCGGTTCGTCCGAGCAGTGCATGATAGACACTGCAGAAGGGGACGATATCGAAGATCAATTCTTCGCTTCGGAAGTTGCCCAGGGATCCGAAGACCACCTCCAGTGTGATTGAGCCAGTACAGTGGGCCTCTACACCTGTTATGACTCCTTTAAAGGTGGTTTTTGTGGGCTTGATCCTTGAGGGATCAATACACATTTTGCGGACTGTATCCTGATAGAGTAGGTTCAGGCTGCTGCCACCGTCCATGAGGACTCGTGTAAGATGGAATCCATCAATGATTGGGTCGAGGACCAGTGCGGCTGAACCGCCATGACGGATACTGGTCGGATGGTCCCTGCGATCGAAGGTGATCGGGCAGGACGACCATGGGTTGAACTTTGGGGTGACTGGCTCCATCGCGTAGACCTCCCTGAGCGCGCACTTGCGCTCCCTCTTGGGGATATGGGTAGCGTATATCATGTTCACCATTTTAACTTGGGGGGAGGACTTCTTCTGTCCCCCTGTGTTCGGTGGCCTGGGCTCCTCGTCATCATCCTTGCTTGGGCCCCCTTCTCCTTGTTCTCGGCATTTAACTTGTCGGCTGTTTAAAAACCCAATAGTCTCTATTGGTATGATTGACTGGTTTATCAGGAGTGTCATGGATTTGACATGGACGATCAAGTATGCGGTCCAAGCTGGACGAGCCCGGGTTGTTTTTTTTATATGGCTTCTCCGCTGACCGGACTTAGAGCCAGTGGATCTGGCATTGACCGTTGTGTCCTCGGAGTTGTCACCATTGCTTCGACGCTTGTGTCTGTTGCGTCGGGGCTTGTCGTTGCTATTTCTGGCTTCAAAAGTGCCAGGTTCGCTTGTATTGTTATTGCTATGGGCTAGCCAGCTATCCTCGCACGCGCAGAAGCGGGTCATAAGCGTCGTGAGGGCTGCCATAGACTTCGGCTTTTCTTGGCCGAGGTGTCGGGCGAGCCATTTGTCACGGATACTATATTTAAAGGCTGCTAGGGCTTCGCCATCCGGAGAGTCGACGATCTGGTTCTTTTTAGTTAAGAACCTAGTCCAAAATTTCCTGGCTGACTCTCCGGGCTGTTGAACTATGTGACTTAAGTCGTCGACATCCGGAGGTCAGACATATGTACCCTGGAAGTTGTCGAGGAAGGCATCTTCTAAGTCTTCCCAGCTGCCAATTGAGTTTTCGGGCAAATTGTTCAACCAGTGTCGAGCAAGTCCCTTTAGTTTTAGTGGGAGGTATTTGATGGCGTGAAGATCATCACCGCGGGCCATATGAATATGGAGGAGAAAATCCTCAATCCATACCTCAGGGTCTGTTGTCCCATCATATAATTCGATGTTCACGGGTTTAAACCCTTCCGAGAATTCATGTTCCATTACTTCATCAATGAAGCAGAGGGCGTGTGCGGTGCCTCTATATCGGGCCAAGTCACGACGTAGCTCGGATGGAGTTCGTCTGCGGCTTTCGGCCCGGACATGGTTATGTTTGTCACGTCCGGCCGGATGGCCATCTTCGCGCATCGGGGCACGCCCCCGCGATCCATAGATTGATCTGGTCTGACCTGCTATGTTTTCCAGGTTATGTCGCAGGTCATATGTGTATCGCCGAGTTGTTGTGTCTATTTTTATGGTGAGGTAGTGCATGCTGGTGTTTGGCTTGAGTTGCCGCTTTGTCTCGGCCACGTGGTGGTCGGTCAGCCGCATTATGCGCTGGTAGGACGGGCTCCAGCGCCTCGTGATCGAATTGGGGTAACAATTTGCATTCCGGGTAACTTTTGGTTGGGCGCTCGAGGCTGTATTCCTCGGATGCCAGGACATTAGTCCATCTATCATTGAGTAGATCTTGATCAGCTTAAAGTTGTTGCTACTTCTTTTTCAGGCTCCTTGCAGTGGCTATTAGTCGGCGCTTAAAGCGCTCCTGATCGACAGGCTCCTCAGGCACGATAAAGTCTTCGTCGCCGAGGCTCGCCTCATCCTTGGAGGATGGAAGATAATTACTGTCCTCCGAGTCTTCGTTAACGGCCTGTTCATTAGGGCTGACTCATCCATCCTCCCGTTCATCCTGTTTGGAAGTTGGCTCAACGGGGTCTTCATTGTCTTTGGCATTGTCCGGAGTATTATTTTCTCCTGTGCCAGTATTGCTGTTTTTTTCACGGCGTGGTCTTGAGCGGCGCCGCTGACGTCGGTGCTTTGGCTGTATCTCAGGAGGCTTATCCTCGACTGGATCATTTTCATTGTCGCCGTTGGTCTCTTTGGGTGTATCCACCATGTATACGTCATACGAGGAGGTGGCTGTCCAGCGCCCTGTAAGCGGTGGTTTTTGTGCCTGCTCCTCTCCGGCGTCGTCGTCCATACTGTCGATGTCTTCGGAGCCGTAATCGAGCATGTCGGTTAAGTCTTCGACAGTGGCTATGAAGTGGATGGTGGGTGGGAAGCGGAATTCTCTGTCATCAGCCTCCAATCCAAACCGGATATAGTTTGGCTGAGAGTCCCCTGATAAGGAGAGGGCTTTTAATGAGTTTAGCACATCGCCTAGAGGTGAGTGCCGGAAGATGTCCGTGGAGCTGAATTCAACGATCGGTGCCTGATCAGGTTCGATGGACACGGATGCACGCGGTTCGGAACCTATGGCCTGAGACGAATCCGAGGTTTCGGTGACACAGACCCCGCTCGAGGTCGGATCTGTGTGCGGCTCTAACGCCGCTGAGTCTACGGCTTCCGCGGCTGGGTTGAGCTTCCCGTCCTCGGATGGCGCAATCTGCTCCGGATCCAGGGCCAGAGCAGTTAGAAGCGCTATCTCCTGGGCTCGGTCCGATGACAGATTTAGGTCATGTTCATTGTGGTAGCAGGGAGCGGCTGCCATGGGCTCCAATCCGTCAAAAATCAAGTCTCCGCGGATATCGGCAACGTAATTCAAGCTTCCAAACCTGACCTGATGGCCAGGGGCGTAGCTATCGATCTAGATGGCCAAGCGAGTTGGCCCGCAGTGCAAAGCCGCCGAATACGAAGATCTGTCCGGGAAGGAAAACCTCCCCCTGGACTGCATTGTTGTAGATGATTGATGGAGCCATCAAACCTTTTGGTGACGACGCAGCGGAACTCTCAATGAAAGCACCAATGCCGGTGTAAAAACCGGCGGATCTCGGGTAGGGGGTCCCGAACTGTGCGTCTAAGGTTGATGGTAACAGGAGGCGGGGGACACGATGTTTACCCAGGTTCGGGCCCTCTCTATAGAGGTGATACCCTACTTCCTGCTTGATTGATCTTGATGAATATGAGTATTACAAGAGTTGATCTACCACGAGATCGTAATGGCTAAAACCCTAGAAGTCTAGCCTGTATGATTATGGTTATGATTGCCTCTACGGACTAAGCCCTCCGGTTTATATAGACACCGGAGGGGACTAGGGTTGTATAAAGTCGGTTACAGAGAAAGGAATCTTCATATCCGGGCGCCAAGCTTGCCTTTCACGCCAAGGAGAGTCCCATCCGGACACAGGTGAGAGTCTTCGGTCTTGTATCTTCACATCCCATCAGTCCGGCCCATGTCAACAGGCCGGACGTCCGAGGACCCCTTAATCCAGGACTCCCTCAGCAACCAGGTAGCGACGGACGTGCGTGTCCTCCTCGCTGACACGGTGACGTACCACCTCTGCGGGGTCGTCAAGCCTCTCGACCATCACTGGCCCACGTGACCGCCACCAAAGAAGGTTCGGGTCAACGACGGGCTGACTCCTCACCAAGCTGCGCCCCCCGGTAGGTAGCGCCTCCCAGTACCAGCCCGGCGGAGCCCAGTCCCAGACATGGCCCATCTGGTCAAGCGGATGTCCTCCGCCGAGTCGAGGACGAGGATGTGCGATAGGCATCGTCGACCTCGATGCGGGTGCTACAAAGCATGTAGCGGTAGCGCTGTTCGCCGTAGATCGCTACTACTATGTGTAGCCTATCGGCTAAGCAGTGGGGATTTTAGTAGTAGCGTGTTTATCTTCAGGCGCGCTACTGCTACAATTGTATCTGTAGCACGGTTTGTGCCAACGCGCTACTGCTACTTAGCACTAGCGTGGTTTTTTGACACGTGCTACTGCTAAAGTTCTGTGTATAAGGTTTTCCCTAGTAGTGGACCTATAGCCCGAAAAAAAATTATCAAGACATGGTCAAAGGAGATGGCGAATTGCTGGGTAGTGCTTTGACCAACTCGGAACCACCAGACGTGGCTCCTACGTGTCCGAGATCAACTCCTGGTGGCAACGCATGCAACCCAAAGAGCTTCACAGCAGTTAAGAACAGCAGTGGCAGAAGGTGAAAACGCGGATGGGGGTTTACTCCAGCGAAGTGTCTGTGTGTGTGACGTAGAATGGTCCACGGTGAAAGGGATGACTGCTATTTATAGCCGGGTGAAAGACTATGTCGGTTTGGGAAGGCACTACATGTTGCCTGTCATGCACGGTTAGGCTTGCATGCATGCTTCCACTTGTGTCTCTTGTGAGTTGTACTAGGGACAAGTGTAATTTGTTTGGCTGGCCATTAGTTGACATTTACTTCATGCCTAAGTATGTGGCCTAATGGTCGTTTGTAAAATGTAATTTTACATTGGGGCTTAAAAAACTCTGTATAGAAAATAACCATTAAAGTTTTGTTGTGATCCAAATTAAGATCAATATCCTAAGTGTTGTTCATGGCGATTCTAATAATTACTTAGCAAATATGGATGTATCTTACAGTCGCTGGAAAGGTTGTATTTGTTTGAAGGTTTTACATCGCTTGTTTTATGTGTAAGAAATGAGAGACAATGGTTCAATTGTAAATTTACAAACTATAAGGAGGTTCGGAGAAGAAAAGTTGTACATAGAAAAATTTACATACATCTTACCACCCAGGGGTAGGTACCTCACATGTCTCATATACTACCATATGATATTATATATACTATTTTATCATTATAAGTATGTTCATATATTATATGTAACATATTCCAAAGTGAGTTATATGAAAAAACTACAAGTTGGCCCACGAAGTTTGACTTCAGTCAACTCTAATATCCAAAGTAAATAAAAACGTAGGGAGTATATATTTGTACGAAAAAAGAGCATACACAAAATACGATGCATAGTACCTAAAAACTAGTATGCATACTGTGTAAACATTCTTATATACTACATACTAAGTGTACATACTCTCCGATTTGATAGATACTACATACAACATACAAAACTCAAGTGGTGGTAACTACCACCGATGGTAGATAAAATGTGTCATGTGTGTGTTGTGGTTAATTGTAATTATTTGACTAATTATGTCTTGTGACACCGGTGTAACCTAACGCCGTCAAAAATATCGTTATCTAATTTTGAGGGTTTTTACATCGACGCTCCTGCAATAAGCCGAGAATGGACGCAGAATTAGAGGGATCAAAGTGGCTCTGCAGGCACCAGCTATATCACATCTTCTGTTTGTCGACGACTCACTGCTCTTGTTTGAAGCTACCAAGGCGGTTACTAATGACATTAGCTGCATCCTCACAGTTTATGAAGCAGGTTCAGGGCAAATGGTGAATAAGACAAGTCATCAATTATGTTCAGTAGAAACGCTAAGGGTGTGTTTGGTACCATGTATGAACCTAGCCTAGTTGTTCTCCTCTCATACATGATGAGTGTAGACATGTTGAGTCCATGCAGTTGTTGTTGTTTGGCAACGATGTATGCACTGAGACATGCTGAGTTGAGACTTTGTTTGGCAGTCTGCATTTGTTTAGACATGCTGAACAATTTCAAATTCTGGGTCCTTTTTTGGAATGATGAACAAAATCAAAAAAATGTGAACACAAATTTGAACATATTTTGAAAATTTAAACAAAATTTGGTAAATTAAAAAAATGTTAATTTTAAGGGTGTGTTTGGTACACATATTTGAACTTCCGAGCTTTTTTGAAATTAATGTTAAATTTTGAATATTTTGTAAAAATAAAAATAAAATTTGAAATTCTGAAACAATTCAAAATTAAAACAAATTTTGATTTCTTTTGAAATTTCGAACATTTTTACTTTTTAAAAAATTGAAATTGTGAACATTTATTGAAAATTCAAAAAAAATGAAATTATGAACATTTTTTGAAAATTTAAACAATTTTGAAATATTAAAGTTTTTCAAAAAATTAAAGAAATTTTGAAATTTTGAACTTCGTCAAAAATTCAAACAAAATTTAAAATTCTGAACATTTTTTGTAAATATAAACATATTTGAACGTGGTCTTGTGGGTGGGGACGAGTGTCAGCGCCAGCATGACTGCCTCCGTGCACCCTGTCTCGGGTGCATGAGGTGAGCATGGATGAGGGCCCTTTTATGCATCAGATGACCATTGGCCAGGTGAGCCCATGACCCTACCAAGAGCAAAAATGGTTTAGATTGGAAACTTTTGCCCTCATGCACCCTACCAAACACACCCTAAGACTTTGGTGAAAAGGGTGATCATGAACATCCTCGGTTTGCAGCAGGAAACAACTAAAGGTAAATACCTTGGACTCCCCATGTGCGTTGGTCGGTCTGTCATGCAGTGTTTCGAGTATATAAAAGGTTCGGTTGTGGGCTAGGAGGCTGTTTGGATTGGAGCCCCCGTCCGCCCAGCCAATATTTTGGCGTTGACCGATAAAGCGCAGCTCGTTTGGATGAGCTCCAATCTTTTGGCTCGCCAGCGCACCCCACCTTTTCCTCTTTTGTTTCTGCGCCAACGCATTGGCGAAACTGGAGCGGCCGAATCGGCCGCCAACTTTTTGGCATGCCCACGGCGCCAACCATTTGGCGCGGCGCTCCTGGGCATAAACCAAACAAGCCCTAGAATACAAGGATGGCTGGAACGATTCCTCTCCATGAAGGGGAAGGAGATCTTAGCGGCATATGCTATGAGTTGTTTTGACCTTACAAAAGTCCTCTGTGATGAGCTCAAGAACATGATATGCAACAACAAGACGAGAAGAAATGCAGTTGGTGGTTGGGAAAAGATGAAGCTACCCAGAGATTGTGGGGGGGTCTCGGTTCCAGGGACTTGTATTCTTTTAACCTTGCGCTGCTTGCGAGGCAATCGTGGTGGCTTCTCCAAGCTCCGGAGTCCCTATATGCAGGAGTGTTACGAGCCAAATACTACCGTGACATCCTCTCTGCTGCCCCCACGGCGGGGATAAGATATACTTGGATAAGTATTCTTCAAGGGCTTGAAATCATCAAGGAAGGATATATCTGAAGAGTGGGTTCTGGCGAGAATATAAGAATCTGGTCTGATCTGATGAACCCTAATTTGAACTCCTGGGACGAGAATCTGGTCAGACAAACTTTTCTCCACTCTTGTCAGTTAAACCGGCCTATAGGGTGTACAGTCAAATAAGTGCATAAGTCATGTTGCGTGAGCACGTGTATCACGTTGCAAACTCCTCAGGACAACATCGGTTATGTTGCAAATGATGTATCGCATCGTCTGATGCAGCGCACGGGATATTCACATCGTACATGGTTTTACTTTCGTGATTTGTATTCATTCATGGCAGCCTACCTACAATGGTACAGGAAGCAGACTCAGTAGTCTAGGACCCACTAGAGACGTCAGATGGGATAGGATCGAACGGCACACCAGCCGGATGATATCCGCTGAAAATCATCCAGATTACGCGCAGCAATCTGACGAGGTCCCTCGAGTCATCTCTGCCACTGGAATCCAGCTTCCTACGTGAGCATCACTTGTACGTCCAGCCCGGCGTACTAATTGATCAAGTTACCAAGCGAGTTTTTGTCTATCTACGCGTGTTACTGTGCCCAATAGCACCGGCCAGGCACCTCGTCAAGAAAGTAGAAGCATCTTCTTACATGCAATTTAACAGAGTTAGATTGAAAAATGGACAGAAGTGTCATATAAAGGGCATAAAATCTAGAATCGGTGTTAATTAGCAAAGAAAATAGTTTTCCGTGTCAGAAACAAAATTTAATAGTGTTAAATAAGGAATTATTTAACTATTGCCTAACAAATTGCGGACACCTACAACTATTGCCGGACACCTACAACAGCTATTACTCATGTTCGGCAGTGAATTTTACATAATAACCCCTTCTAAAGTATAAACATGTGACAACCAACCAAGTCTATGCTAGATGTAACCGCAGGGCAGACACTAGGCTGTGTTCAGGAGTACAAACTGGCAGAAAAATGTATACCTCAAGCAGTATGCGAGTTAAACAATAACACACAACTGAACTCACGCAAAGTTTCATAAACAGATCATATAAACCTTACAGGCCGAAAATAGACATACTGCAGAACATGATTCACCAACAGAGAGCAACAATAACCGGAAACCAAAACGTCCGCTTCCCTGCATAAACAGAATGCATAAACCTTACCGGTCAATAATATATAAGCTGCACACCATGGCCAACAGCTAACCCTCTTCAGCTGGGTTACAAGCATTAACACACAACAATCAGAACGGCTGGGTTACAAGGATTAATAACACACACACACACACACACACAAACATGTATATACTTCAGCGTAGAAATCAAGTTGATGATAGCTACCCTCAAAACTAGGATGCAAGAGGTGCGCCAGCAACAGCCAGTTAAGCAGCTATCACAGTACAAATTATACTAATGACACGAAAAAACTACTACAGCTGATTTGGCCAGCCGAACAGGGCAGTTGCAGCGGCGCCGCTTGCATCTCTACTCGGAACATCTTGCCAGTAAAACCAGGCATCCTGTGACAAGATCAGCCGACTATGAGTATGCATTCATGCATACACATGTACACATCATTACAATCTTAAATCCCCTCATGACAGAACTGTCAAATTACTCATTGCTGTGAAAGATGAACTGCTGCAGCGGCTGCCCCTCTTGCAAACAGGTGTTGTTAGTGCGGCTACAGGCATCCATGTCCATGCTGAATCAATGGTAACAGGCGCATGCAACTGTCCATCACTCGCTTGGTCAAAAACCATATTGCCTACAATCAGGACACCACTACCCAAACTCTGATGTCTCACCCAAAATTGTCAGTAAGAAACTTGTTTAGTGATATAAGCATTAAAACTAGTAACTTGCAAACATACACTAAATCGTCCGAGCTAAATGCACCGCTACACCACAAAAGTTAGACGACAAAGCTCCCCTGAGCAAGGTCAAAAGTATAGGCCAACCAGTTTTATGCTACTGCAGAAAGGCAGAATAATGAGTAGATTCCAGAAAATGACAAAAATGTAGGCATTAATTTTCGGTAATTATAACACTAGTCAGTTATTAAGCAGAATAAGACAAAATAGCAGCAATTGAGAACATGACAAGGGACAGTTGTAAGTACTGACAAATCTTGGAGGTAAAAGCAAAGCCTAACGGATCTCCCCATCTTCTCCAAGTTCACCGTCTTCAAGCTCCTCATGCCCACCATTTTTGCGGGAACTATCTCGATCCTTTTTGTGTCTTCTATGCCGGTTTTCACTATCTGAGTCTGAAGCATGGGTGTGCTGCATAAAATGATAAACAAATCTCAACGTCAGCTAGACATTCACCCCTCTCAAGACAGTGTACATGCAAATATTTGATAGATCAAAAAATCATCATAAGCATGGGCATGCTGCATGAATGACAAACATTCTCAACATCGGCTTTAGACATCACCCCTTCTCAAGAGACAAGTGATGCAAATAGTTGATGCATCAAAAAATCATCTTGCAATCCTCCCCAGAACTGCCCCCTTATTAACCCCTTAGAAAGCAAGCAAATTGCATGGGTGAGAATTGCCCAGAGTCCAAAGTTGGAGATCTTAGATGACCCTTGGGCAGGAGGGATGCATGAAGGAGGCAAGTCCTACACTTGCTTGTCCCTGACCAAGAAAAAGAATTGGACCCTCCCCTTGGCCCTTGTGACAAATGTCAATTGTCATGTAAGATTACATGCCTTGGTTAAGTAGTTACCAGATAATTATTACCATCACCAATATTCATGTGGTATTGATGCCTGAAGCGCATGAATTACAACCATGCTAATTCTCGATATGATTTATGCAATAGATATTTTAAATAAAACAAAATATCATATACTGGCAATATCTCAAGTTCACCATTAATTTGAAACTAATGTATATCAATGTGCAACAATACATACGCACATGCCTCACCAAACTGTCCACATATTTAAACATCACGACACAAAGGCAACAATGTTCTTAGTTCACTAACACATATTGCGATGGGAACACTAAATTTGGCGCGAAGAAGACTTGAATTGACTAGGTGTTGGAGGCAATCTGCCAACCATATTCTAAGTACCTTGATTTGGACAAAAGGATACCAAATGTTATACCTTCCTAGATTTCTTGCGATCACTGCTATGCCTTCGAGATTTCCTCGAGTCATCCTTCTCATCCCTTTCAGAATCTGTGGTGTCATGGTGGCGCCTTTTATGCTTCTTTTCTTTATCCTTCTCTCGTTTCTTATCTTTTGAGGCATGAATTTCCACATCATCATCAATATCCATTTCATCTCTCCTTGACCGGTCTTTTCCTTTTTCCCTTTCTCTTTCCTTCTCTCGGTCTCTTTCTTTGTCTTTGCGATCTTTCTCCTTCTTTTCCTTTTCCTTCTCTTTCTTCTTTTCTCTCTCTTCACGGTCTTTCTCTTTCTTCGCCTGCATAGAAGAAAACATGCATAAAGCATATGTAGGTAAACAATACATGCAGTTAAGTTGCAATCGTGTTTACATTTGGGCAGCTAATAAGTTCATATAGTGGCTATTTGGATGGTCACCAGGACTTGCCCTTCCAATATTTTGGCATTGACAGGTAGCATAGGCCCGTGTTTGGATTGAGATCCAATTTGCAGAACCACACTAATTTTTTGGCTGGAAAAACGAGGGCAGCAGATTTGTTCGCGAAATTGTTGGCACGCACAGAATTTGTAGCATAGCACATGCATTGTCCAAATAGAGCCATACATTCAGGTGCCAATTCTAGTTGGTAGCAAGCATGGCTACGGTACATGTGCACTTTACGCACTTGTTCCACCACCCACAAAACAAGCAGGAGTGAGGAGAGTGCTTTGGGAATAATACAAGAGGAGTAAGTTCAGAAAACATGCAAGTAGTAGATAAATATCATTTCTAATAGATGCCCGCAGAACAAAACAAATAAGCATAATAACATGACCAAACAGCAAATTATAATAGGACTAAATGGTAAATGATTCTACAAAACAGTAACATTACCTTCTCTTCTTCCCTCATGCGCTCTTTCTCTTTAAGCCTTTCTTTGAGGCGGGCAATATACTCTTCAAAAAGCTCTTTAGCATATGTCTCGCCACCCAGATCCCTATGCGACATACAACAGACAAAATCAATCCATATCCCAAGGGGCAAAAATAACAAATATAAGTACATATTGCCCTCAGAGAGGAGCATTTGTGAACATCCAATGCCAAAACCAGCATTTTGCTTATGTTCGTTAATTAGGTCCTGGTATATGATCCAATTTTGCGTAGGTAATCAGGGCCCAAACAATCTCCAAGGTAATACTACCTCCGTCCAGATTTAAAAGGCCCGTTGGCTAGAACCAAGGCGGGTTATTAATGCCAATTACGTGAGGCTTTTTTGGATGGCAACTACCAATCAGCTTGCCCTTGATTAGGGCGTCCATAATTACAGCGCCATCTTTCAAGTCTGTTCTGCATGCAGCCAATTGCTGCGCGGGTCCACCTCTGCATGTAGCCAATCAGGCTAACACTTGGTTTGGAAGGTGAACAAAGTGCTATGATTATCTCTCCATTTAATTCTAGCGGCCTTATAATCCCGTACATACCCAAGTGGCCAACGGGCCCTTTAAACCCGGACGGAGGTAGTATCAAATAAGCTGGCTTAAAAAAAATTAAAATTTATAAAGAAATTCTTTGGAATTGACTATATTGTAACTTATAATTGTGCAGACTTATTACAAATCAAAATGTCAGTAGCTTCACAAACAATTATTTTCAGATCAACCAACTCAGCTTATTTTTTGCTAACCAAACTCTAAAATTTTATGTGCAACCAGAATTAGCCCGGTAACCACTTGCCACAACTACAAAGTTATATGTATTGCACCATGAAACAGGGAGGACTCATGACAGTGTTTCTGTAACAAGGTGGCATGGCTCAATGTTAGCTACATCACATAATACTTAAGAGGATAGCCGGTACCTGTATTCCTGGGTATCATCAAATAGTGATTTAGAATCATCCCATGTTGAAGCAGCAGTAATTTCCTACAATTTTTCACAGAAAAAGATAAATTAGACCAAAAGAACAACATTCCTAAACTTATCTCACTGAAAACATGATTTAACCAAGGATAAGGTTGCTCTCAGTGAAGCAAGAGCAAAACATAGATTGATGCATATGATCCCAAAAGGTTATGGTCACCTCGAACAATTCTGGACAGTTTTCCCATATATGGCCTAAACAGATAAGGAACTACTATCGACAATGATTTGATATTTGCAGAGAAACTGAAGTGAGGGGAAATTATAATTACACTAAAATTTCCTCAGTTTCAAGCAAGTTTTTGGAATGACATGATCTAGCACTAGGACTATAGTAGGATCCTGAGCCGTTATCTAACAATACAAATTAGAACCCAAATTCAAGTCCTGGATAACTAGAGTCCAGGCAATTATCAAAACAGCTTACTACAGCTGGTGACTAACTAGAGGGATATAAGCACCCAAGAAAATGTGTACTGGAACTAGACACTTTGTTATATTTGCATTCTACAAATGTCAATACCAGCAGCATTTGTGGCCACAATTCATACACTATTTGTGGAAGTCTATGTACGACCATATCATGCAATTCAGAAAGTAGATAACTAAACATAGACAGTTTTCTAACATGAATACCAATAACCAGTGTTAGTAAGTGTTTGCTTAGTTTTTTTCCTTTACCTTACCGATAACTAGTGCTTCGCAGTATAAAAGCAAAGATGCACTAAAGGTTCTGCTGGTACTCATAGTGAACAAAAGCTTTATGTCGAACACTCCTATGTTACTCACTCCCTTCCGGGTCAAATTTTGACCATGAATTTGACTAGCAAAATATAAGTTATATGCCACAGAAAGTATACTATTGGATTTGCATCAGAAAGAAGTTTCCAATTGTATTTTTGGTACATATAACTCATTTTATTAGTTCAATTCATGCTCAAAGTCTGACCAAAGATACTAGGGGGGCTTACAGACCAGAACAGAGGGAATACAACCTTGATGTAATAATCCTGTGCTTTTTGCTGCATATAACAGGACTATTTTAATGTGGCCAAACAACTGTGTGACAAATATTGATGCTATCAATACCTTGATTGAATACAGTAGATCCAGAAAATTATCACCCAGTCGCTGACGCTTCTTGGCCTCCTTTAGATCCTTTTCCTTGAGCCTTTCAATTTGGTCCTCATAAATAAGCTGGATCACATCCACAAAAAAGAAGCAATATTGTCAGTCATAGCTAAAACTCATTGGTACAATCACTTGTATAGCAAAAATACCACTGGGAACATCTCAAGAATATCTTCGAACAATGATAAAAGCGTACAACTGCACCTTGATATTTATGTTCGACACTCCTTTATATTTTTCATCCTCAGTAACAGCAGCTTGGAAGTCCTCTAATGTCCATGAGGCCAACATAGGAATCTAGAAATTAGAAGGTTGTCAACCACACATCTGATGCTACATACAAAACTGTACCATATAATGCACCACACTTTTTCCTTGGAAAGAAAATTATTTTAAATGAAAAGGTACCTTTCCAGATTTCACTTCATCTTTAATTAAAGCCCTATCATCTTGATACTGAAAAGAAAATATTATAAAACCATCAGTTCGCACGGTCAAAAATGGAACACAGGTACATATGGGATTGTAACATGAATTAAATATAAACGAAACACACACCAGATTTATTCAAAACATGAACATCAAATAAATCAACAAGTGAAATTTTACAGCAATTTCAACCGAATTTGATTAATATTACCCAACCTAATTGGGCATATTAATGATATAAGCTTGCAGCTGCAGAGCACGAATGATCATGAAAGAGCAGAATATACAAGAATCCATTATTGTTATAATTCAACTGAGATTTAACTATTTAAATTTGAAAAACAAAAAGTGATTATCAGATGGAACAGCAAGCAAAGCTGTACCATTCCTGATTGAATCATCACCATCAGAAAACAACTAGACACAATTGGCATGATCTGATAGATAATCTCCCACATTGCCGCCATAAAAGAGAAGACTCTGTCCCAAAACCGCCCAACTTAGAGCAAGTAACTGACGCCATGAAAAATAAAAACACTGCTCCAAATTGTTCCAACTTATTTAAGAGAGCAAGTTCAATTATCGAAAAGAGGACCATCAATTTTACTCCCTCTGTCCCATAATGTAGGACCTTTTTTTACAATAGTGTAGGGTCAAAAAACGTCTTACATTATGAGGAGGGAGTACCATTTTTATTGGTATAAGCGTTAGGGCATCCCCGAGATGATGGCAGCAGGGTTATCAAATTTTTTTCATTGATGTATAGATGATGGCAGCTGGAATATCAATTTCTTGTTCATCAGTGTATCAGTTCCCCCAACAATGATGCAAGCTCCAAGCTATTTTCCAATGATAGTTATCTTTACTAAGATATAAAAGGGTTTCTCTATCCCGGCATGCTAAAAAAGACCTAAAAATAGCAATTTAACTAACAGAAAGAAAATAAACTTCACCCAAAAGACTAACTTAACCACAGCCTAGAAAGTCTTTAATAAACATGGAGCATGAATGCAAAAAAAAAACTATCAGTAAGAAAAACTTGGATGAGCGTAGCAGCAAGCTAAAGAACATTTATACTGCGAGGTTGACAGTGGCTTAACGTGATTAGGTCTACGTGTTTTTTATCAGTGGCAAAGCAAGTGTATTTAGCTAGTTTACTAAGTGATTAACACCGTGCCTTTAAAATGATTGTTAACATTTCAGTGTTTCCTCAAAACAAAACATTTCAGTGCAGCATTTATCAAAGTTTGTCGATCTTTGATACAAAACAGGGATCGGTGCAGCATTTATCAAAGTTTGTCGATCTTCGATACAAAACAGGAACCACCAATCCAAGTACTAAAACAGATAAACTGTAGTAGGACGTTCACAAATTGATAAATTATTACAATAATGTCATCAGAATTTTGAGAAATTAACCTGCTTATCAAGCTCCTCCATGACATCATCAAAGAGTTCTTTTGGCATCGAGCCAGACAAGTTTGAAGCAACTGCCAGGTAAGCACGTGAATCTTTTATCTGTAAAATGATAAATTTAAGGAATCAGGATAAACTCGTTTAACATTTGATTTAGGAAAAAGTGTACTCTTCATCCCTCTACTATTGGCAACATCCACTACCCGCAACTCTAAGACCAGACAAAGTTTGTCTTTCAACTATTGTCAAAGTCTAAATTACGTACACTTTTCATCTCTGGGCCAATGTCACCCTTGTTTTGAACAACACAGCACCTACCTATACAAGGCTTTTCACACGCATGAAGTGATTTAGCATCCGGTCAGCAAGTCATTAAAAAGCCAAAATCCATCAACATAATCACTGTGTTTTACTTTAGATGCTGTGCCATACACATGGATGTCAGAGCTTCTGAATGGATGGCATAGCTGTGACCAGCAGGAGCATGAGGGCAGAAGAACACACACAGGTAGACACCATAGCCAGCAAGACAGGCAGCAGCTTCTGAAGGAGAAGAGAGTTCAGGGACGAGAGTAATCTAAATTGATAGCTTAAGATTCACATACAGCCAATAGCTCCTTATATGTCAGATATTTCAACTCAACACAAAAGAAGGGAAATCCTAACATGACTCTAATCCTAAGCTGTTACGAACCTATCAACCTGCAGACTTGGTTGAACCAAAGCATACAGCCAATAGCTTCTATTGCGATCCCAACTACTGCTAAAGTTTAGCCTGTCCTACTGCTTAATGCACCCTACACCTGCTATAGCGTATTCCCCATACCACAGAGGCAGAGATGTGGGATGTAGGTGGACCAAAGCAACTTTGAAATAGTCAGTGATGAACAGACAGTGTTATGGTATGACAGTTGAGCGACAATTCTATCCGGTTTTAGAGTTGAGGCGCCAGCTAAGGAAAAAATATTTCCTTTTAACCCATTACGAAAGTAAATATTTCAATAACCTGTGAACAGTAGTCACGCCAGTAAGTTTTTGCATTAAGTGTGCCATCAGCAACATGTTCTTCCATCATCTTCCGAAACTCATCGCGGTTTTTCCGTTCCTGTCTCCTTAATTGCTCCTGTATTAGCAGAGTACCAACAATTACGTCCATATCAGTAAAGCATTGGAAATATATTAGTGATGAAGATAACAACAAACCTTCCGAATTCTCTTCTGTTCTTCTTCTTCTTTCTCAAGATGCCTTATATAGTCCTGTAACAAACAGAGATGTTTTGTTAAACCACAAAATGAGAAAAACTGATATAGAGTGCAGAAGATACAAACTTGAAAAACATCCAAGCGGTCAATCTTCTCAAGTCGGGCATAGCGTTCATCATCCTCTAGCCGATCTTGAACTTTTCGCCACTGGGAGTTTGCCTGAGCATACAATCTCACAATGATGACATTCTGAGCAAGTGAACATATACTAATTCACTAGATGATAAGGTCGAAGAAATAACCTTGATGAAATCACATGACTCAAGAAATTCTCTATATTCTGCTATGCGTCTTTTGTGCTCTTCAGCAGCCTTTGCTTTTTCCTACAATGCAGCACAACACTTATTAGATAAAGATCACCATGTGATATTATTTTAGGCTACAACATATACAAACCTCATAGAATAGTTTTCCAACAAAAAAACTCACAACGTTGTACTTGTTGGAAATTAAGTCAGAAATCTGTCATTCTGAGAAAGTGATTTATATTGTTTCGGTACTGATTCATCATAGGATCATTAATCCATTCCTTTGTTTGGTTCAAGGGAATCAGAAAGCCAATCACCAAGTGAACCACAATTAGTAGAATAACCCTTGGAAAATTAAACTGAGAAAACAGCAGAAAACCTGCTGGCAAACAAAAAATGAACATCCCCCACCCTCAAGCTATGTGTATTATTACTTGGCCAAGATTCCAAATATCAATACTTAATTAACTCGTGTTGAAATTTAGAAACGAAAAATGAATATCCCCCACCCTTGAGCTGAAGTCTGGCACATGGGTATGTGAGGGGCAGATGTTTTTTGGCCAAAGGCGTCTAATTTCCAGGAAACAGGCCGAACTAACAATGTTTTGTTCTTATTAGGGCCACATCCAGTTTCCTTGAACCTGGGACGAGGCCATTTCTTCATCATGTTCATATCAAGAATACAAAGCAAATTACCAAGACCACAAACCACTCCAGGTTACTTATTTGAAACAAACAAAACATCAAGCTGGTTAAAGATAAGTTAAAAACATTGATAGCCTAACTGAATTATCTGTGAGATAAAGCAATTAAAGAAGAATTGAACTACAAAAGCAATCAGTTCTCCCAGTTATATAGCATAACAACCACAACTATAAGTTAGTGTTTTCATATCATATAACCTTCTTTTGCAGCTCCACGAGATAGTTCTCAAATAAATCTTCACGCTCCTTGGGGCGTTCAACAGCATTGAACCTTTCATCATGCCCAAACATAGTAATTGCTTTGCTGCAGTGAAGAACAGCATGCTAAGTGTATGCAACAATAACAGAAAGAACCATATTAACAAACAGAAACTTTAATTATTAGAATTAATGAAAAGCATGGAACTTTCTGGTTGTCATATACAAAAAAGAGTTTGAGAATATACCTCCATCTCAGTGATGATGTAAGGTCCTTACATTCCTGAAATACGTAACAAAGTGTTTAATATGGTAAAAATGATAAGGGAAGGGAAAGCTTACTAGAACAATCTTACTTCCAGCATTGTGAGAAAATCATCACGTGCTTTCCTTTGCTTGACACGCCTCTCCTCAACTTCAATCTTTTTCCGCTGGTTTAAGTACTGCAAAAACAGCAGAAATGACGGTTTACCACAAATCAGGAAGACAATGTGAGTCAGATGATTCCGTAAAAATTTTCTCTTATAAGAAAGAAATGATAACCTCATTGAAAGCTTGCTTTCTCTCTCCAAGAGTTTTCAGAGCACCATATCTTTTGTCACTTATAATAACTCTCATGGCCTGGGGCAAATTATATCACTGTCAGGCATTTGATTTATTTAATTAATCATAGTTCAATTCAATTTCTGTACCTGATCCCATGACCAATCAGACTGAACATTTGCTGATTCAAGCAGGGACTTGAATGCATTCTTTGCTTCCTGTGGTTTGAAAAAAAAAATTAGGGTCACAAAAGTAAATCAATTGCTGATTTTCAATTTACTTCTGTACTAGTCTTCCTCACCAACTTAGTAGCATAAACAACAGGTTCTTCTTCACTTGTTTTATCCTCCAGCGGAGTAACATTGATCTTCCCTGCAGTTGGCATTGTCTTTTTGGCCTCCTGGTGGCAGTAAGAGAATGTAGCACTAGCATCAATGGACTGAGACAGAGAGACGCTCTCACAGTTACTCCCTCCGTCCAATAATATAAGAGCGTTTTTGACATTATTGTAGTCTGAAACGCTCTCATATTATGGGACGGAGGGAGTACATGGCAGCACAAATGTAAAAAGGAAAAAAATTGCAGTTACACTCACTACGAAAGTACAGTCCAATTTAAAATACTCAAATTTATTAAAAAAACAGAACATGCAAATATGTCGATGTGTGAAAATAGCAGCAGCTGTAAGGTGACTACTCATGATGTTGCCATACTAGTCCTAATTGTAATAGGAACCTCAGATTATTCAAGGAACTTTTCATAAGGTAAAGTTGAGACTGCTAAATGTTGCATTGAGCCCTAGATTTCAACAGGCCTAAATAAAAACAAGGAATAAAATAGAACTTCTTAGTCCTATGAACTGAATCACAAAATGAGACTTGGTACCATGGCAGTCCATATACTATTAGAATGTTCTAAACTAATAAGCATACAAAGCAATACCAGTAACACGAAATATTATTCATGTGTCGCATGTAAACCATCTCTTTGCTATTACAGTAACTTTGCTTTCTCAAACTCTCCAAATCAACTGATCAATAAGGTAAGTACTTTGCAGTAATTGTAAAGGATCGTGGTTATGGTTTTCACAAGGAAAGGAGACTACGTACAGGGATATTAAAATGACTCGGCAACTCAATAAATTAAGAAACTACTGGTCAGCTTGCATGGGGGGGGGGGGGGGGGGGCAAATCTAATAATGCAGGCCTTGCATAAAACAGAGGAAAGAAACTATTCTAAGATAATGACGAGTAGATTAACTCTTGCTAACAACCAACGCTCCAACGCTATGTTTGATATAAATTACAAAAATATAAAAAGGTGCCATAATATACCTCCAAATCTTCAGCAGATGCTCCAACTTTTGTGTCAGTAGTACTAGGTAGAGATGAACTTCCATAAGTGCTTCTGCAAAGTTCGACACATTAACAGAACCTAAGCTGCACCCAAAGGATGTGAGGAAGAATAGAGGGAAATTGAGAAAATATCCGCAAATACCTGTTTGTCCCTGCATCACTTGCAACTGATGGAATTCCCGTGCTCGTTGTAACAGGGGCAACCACAGCAGCACTTGTTCCACCGTTTTGCATGGAACTAGAAGAAGATATATCCCCATTGTACGACGGGCCAGCACCAGGAGGAGGCAAGTTTGCTATCGCATCATGGGAGCTTGGAGCAATTGTTCCTACTAAAGATGAAGACTGTTTGGCAGGTAAGGAAGGCTCCACAGAAACAGAAGTGGATCCAACAGGGGCAACAGAAGTGGATCCAACAGGGGCAACAGAAGTGGATCCAACAGGGGCAACAGCAGTGGATTCAATCTCCCGGACAGGCTGCTGATTTGATGTCTTCTCTGCTAATTCACGTGCAATCTGAACAGAAAGCCAAAAGTAATTGTAAAAATATTCTATGTCTTATTACACAATAATTACAGATGTCACGTCAAAAGAAATACCCTTAGCTCATCAGGAATAGACCATTTGGATTGCTTTGTCACTTTGTTGTAATAGTACCTGGACCAGCAGAATAGTGAGACTACAGAATAAAGAAAATCCATTGAGGCTGACTAAATAACAGAACATCTGTGGCAATTAATTTCAATATGAACTTACTTCCGTCCTTCTGCTGTAGTAAATTCTTTCCATTCAGTTGAAGCGTCAGCCCGCTGTAACATTACAAAAAGTATGTAACAGAAACCGTAAATGGCCATTTAATATTAGTGCAAAGAAGTAGAGGACACCAAAATGTAGTCGTCCTACCAGACACTACCATATTTCTTTAGTTACTATATATAGTTACTATATATGCACCTGCCCTTTGCAGGAGGAAAATGAAGAATGCATTTTGGGCCAATTGTAAATGCTACTCGGCAATAATTGCAAGATATATATGATAAGGCAAAAATGGAAGAAAACATGTTGCACTTATTGTACGGAAAAAGTTAGGGTGTACTACTGCCGATGAAAGAAAGGAGGATCATGCAAGTATTGTTCCATTGTATTCATCAATTTTGTAAATTTAGATATCAGTCATGTGAAAACAAAATAATACCTAAAATGCAGGCATGCAACACAGAAGTTGTGCATGTTACAGAAGCAGATAAATTATCAATTAATACAAGCAAAGCCCAAAACTCAACTGTTTAAGCCTAGCATCATTGGAACTGCGATATCAACAAATGAGTTATACCAGCTAAATACCAAATGATGATCATGATAATATGTTGACAAAATAAACAACAATATGTTGAAATAGCACACTGAAATTAAAGTCAGGACTTCATGAGAACAAAGACAATATTAGGAAGCAAGGGAAATATATAAAACGTACATGACGTATAAAACATATAAGCACAACTAACCTCCAAAGGGGTCATCAACTCAGCAGGTTTCTCCCAACTTGATTGCTTTGTCCTCTTATTGTAATAGTACCTAGGTAAAGAACGATACCAAGCAAAGCAAATAAGTAGACAGACCAAAAGGTGCAACAGAATCAAGAGGAGTACATCACAAAGTTATAATTTAAAACAGAAAGTAATAGAAAGATGACTTACTTCTTTCCATCCCCTGAACTGTGCTCTTGCCAATCCGCAGAGCTAGGTTCAGTTGAGCTCACCTGCACATTTGCTAACTGAGTAGTTGCACAGGCAAGGATATCCAATTTTAAGTAGCATACAAAATGAATGATGCTAGAGTGGTCTTTTAGTAGACAAAAATCAAGTGATGGAAATGTAGCAGAGGCCCTGCAGCAACTTACTGGGGGCACTGAAGCTGAGAGAGACTGATGCCCAGGCTGCACCATCGGCGACACAAGAGGTGCGCCCTGACCCGGGGCTGTGCCCCAGGGTTGAGATCCAGGAGGAACCGATGTTGGTTGATACTGAAATGTAGCATTAATTAACTTGTAAGCAAGGAAAATATTCTAATTATTGACATGGAGAAGCATTCCATGTATATTCGTCAATGGGGAACGGTGAGAAACAAAGGCATACGGTATAAGAAGGAGGCGGCATAGGGGTGCCCATGGTGGGCATAAGTCCACCAGGGAATACAGCTTGCTGCTGTGGCTGCATAGGAGCTGATGACATAGGTCTAGCTGCCTGGTACGGCATAGGAACAGCTTGCGATGCAGGCGGAACATGACCAGAGTGAGGAATATGTGGCCCAGGTTGCTGAAAATGTTGCATCTGCCCTGGCATGCCCATGTTAACTCCTGGCATGGCCTGACCAACAGGCCGATACTGTTGTGGCGCTGGTTGCATGAACTGAGGAGGCTGTTGTGGCGGACCTGGTGGCCACTGAAAATGGAGCACATAGTAGCTATTAATAACCTAACATATGACTATTAAGGTGCAGACTGCAGAAGGAAGCAAAAAACAAAATAAGATGTCCTTATTTACCTGCATGGGCATTGGTTGTCCCATATTT
This sequence comes from Triticum aestivum, assembly GCF_018294505.1. Lineage (NCBI taxonomy): Eukaryota > Viridiplantae > Streptophyta > Magnoliopsida > Poales > Poaceae > Triticum > Triticum aestivum. Next base: position 28,560,398 of record NC_057810.1, read on the forward strand.
TGTGGCGCGGTAGAACCCATCATAGGAGGCCGGGGGGGCTGCTTGGGAGACAATTAATGGGGTTACCAAACTTGGAGACCACGCAACAAAGAGAAACATTCATGCGGTGAATAACCACATTACGATCTAGGGGGGTGATAACTTACCTGAGGCGGACCAGGAGTCTGCATATTACTCGCCATTAAACCGCATCAAACGACACGGATAACAGGAGGAACGATACCTGCCAAGTGACAAATTGAGATGTTAGAATATAACCTGCAGATGACACGATTGACTGTCTGTCAATCTACGATTGTATCGTGGTTGCATAGAGGACAGAAGGCAACTCAGGACTTTGGCACCCCTTCCATCTCAGATCTACGGCAGAAATGAAACAGGGCATGCCTACTTTTTTGGTTAGACAGGCATGTTTCTGGTGAGCAAAACCTGACCGTTGGATCAGGCTCGACTCACCCAAACCAGTGATACTAAGCGACATAGCTCACGCGCCTCCTCACCACACCACCCTAGCTCATAAATGCCTGCCTGCCTACGTCCCGAAGAAAGCATACAGTATTTTAACCATCGAGCTCCTCTCTTGCATCTACTGGAATCAAAATATGGAGCGCACAGAACTAGGAGTCAAAATGCACTTGAATCGACACTAGAAGCCTTACCAGCTACCACTACAGATAAGCCATCTAACCTAAAAAGGACTGCACACAGAGGCGAAAAAAAATCTAGGGCACATAACCTCTGACTATCAAATCTAGGGCAATTCAGGATTTCCGCAGCCCTCCCATCTCAAATCTCCCGCAGAAAAGAGAAATACGGGGCATGCCTTCCTTTCTGGTTATAAACAGATGCGTGTTTGGTGCGCAAAACCAGAACGGATCTGGCTCGATTCACCAAAACCAGTGATACCGCTAGCCGACACACCCCACATACCTCCTCGCGACACCGCCTTGCTCATAAACACTACCTGCCAATCTACTGCCCGAACAAACTACACGGTTTATCAACGATCCCTCCCCCTGCGTCTACCGGAATCAAAATATGGCGCGCACAGGACCAGAGGAGTCGAAATGCACTTGAATCGACACTAGAAGCCTTACCAGCATGGAAAACAGGCTGAATCTACAGATGAGGAATCTACACTACTGCTGCGCTAACACACGAGACAAACAGAAAAATCTAGGGTTTACATAAACCTCCGACTAGCATGGAAAACAGGCTGTCGGCGTACAGTGGCGGCCCGGATCTGGACGGTCCCCCGGCGCTCACCGGCGCCCAACCAAAATCACGGAGGCTACCCATCAGTACGGTGGTAGATAATCGGCGGAGGGCCGGAAAAGGCTCATACCTCGGGGAAACAGCGCCCAGGGACCGCGGGCGGGGCCGAGGCGGGAGGGGCGCGGCGCCGGAGCGGGGCGGGACGGGAGCGGGCGGCGTGAGGCGGCGGTCGGCGGCGAACCACCGGCCGCGACCGAAGGCTGGCGTCGGCTCGGATGTATGTGTGTATGTGTGTAATTCTGGGTGGCGTCGGGGGGAGGGGCGACGGGGCTGGGCGGTGGGCGGGGTCGGCGGCGGAGTGGGGAACCCTAGCGGGGCGGCGCGGGCGGGGCGGGGCGGCGGAGTGGGGAACCCTAGCGGAGGGGAGGGGAGCGGGGCGGCGAGAGGAGAGGGACGACTCGCTCGCTGCGGTTGGGAGCCGCGAGTCGGGCGTGAGGGCGTCGGGTCTCGGTCGGTCGGGGCTCGGGGCTCTGATGGAACTGGGACTGGCCCCGACCTGGGCCACCTTCCAGCGATTTATAAATACGAAAAAGAATACGGCATTTAAAGCGTATACCCCAGTATTAATGTGCTTCCCTGAATACGCGATCTTTTCCTACCCCATCGATAAATATCGCCGATGCGATAAGTCCTCGAGTCTACGTTGCCCTCGGTCGGAATACAGTTGGGTGTCGAACCTGCGTCAACCAACGTGCGAATGGTTAGGTAGACAGTGGTATCTTCAGACCATCAGGTTTCAAGTCACGTGCTCGCATTTGTCCTGAATTTATTTTAGGATTTTCGGCGATGCACGTTCAATGGGAGAAGACGCTCCCGTCGAGTATGAGGCGTCTGCTGTAACTTTGTAAAATCTCAACATGATATGCCAGCTTAGTCTCTCGAAAGTGCTCGGGGTGAGTGTATGCGCATATATATGAGCGTTTGCGTCTGTATTGTGTTAAAAAAAACCTTGTTTACTGTTGATATTTTTAATTTATATATAGCCAAAAAATAGCAACTCTAGCGAGGGAACAACATTCGCTTCGTGTGTATGGTTTTCTACCATTGGTATTTCAGATGTGTTGGCTTGTATTTGCGGGCTAAGGTGGGCTTCAGTCATTTGTAATGTGACACAAAACAAGCCTCTTTCATAGCGTCGTGTTTCATCGAGTTCTCCTTTTCTTTTTCATGTCAACCTCGCATCCAACTAACTCTTGATTGAAGCAGTGTCGCGGTCCTCTTCTTTGAGCCTCCGACGGATTCTCTCGTAAGAAGACAATGTTGCCCCAAGTACAATCGTGGTTTGACGGGGTGGATCGTATCCAACAGCGTAAATATTCCTCTAGAGACACTTTTTTGATGTTTCTGAAGTTGTTAGTTTTAGTTTGTTTTCCCCTTTGCACTCACATCGTTGCATATTTGTCCTTTTTGCAAGTGTGTGAACTGTGAAGTGGAGAATATGTTTTTTGAGGGTGTGTATCTTAACTTTCTTCATCATCAATGGATCGCTTCTTCATCATCTCCATTCATGTGCAACAGTGCAAGTATATAATTTCAATGAATATCTTGCCATCCGTAACTACAAAAGAAAGAGCACACCATCTAGAGTATCTGCATCACAATCCTTGTGGGATGCTTATGAGTTATGACCCTCCTAATGGTTAATACCTGAGTAAACGAGGAGATGAATCAAACGCCATGACCATGTGCATGTCATGTTTTACCTCATGTTGCCATAGTATTAGCATGTATATCATTATTTTTGTACTTTGCTGTCATACATATTACGTGGGCCGATAATATGTGTTGCATGCACTCGAGTCAGTGGCTAAACCAGTGAGCAATGCTAGGTTTGCTCGAATAATCCATTTGGTTAACTGGAACATTTTCATGACTTGGCACGTGTGGGTAGCCATTATTGTTGTCCTTAAGTGCAGGTGGTCGTCGATTCATTGATGTGTTTATAATCAAGACAATGATACTTTCATTAACCGATAACAAACCTACTTTTATTATGCTAACGAGACTGAGCTTTAGCACCATTAAAGTTAGGCGCCCATCAATTTGTTTCCCCTTGTTAGTAACGGCAAATGATGTTTGGCGAACCAAAGATGAATTAATACCTAATAGACATGGTTGCTCAGAAAGGCGACAAAACAATTGAGCTCAGTTACTAAACCACGTCAATGCTCGTACCTAACGCGTCTTTTATTGTAGGCCACGGTTGCCCGAGATCGTTCATTATCACCCTCATAATTCATGTCATACACTTAAGATATATCCACCAAAATCACTTCCCGTGCATCACAAACTTGTCCACAAGTGCATAGATGATCGGAGCACTTATAGCCTAAAGCCAAACTTTGCGTCTTCTCATCTTCCCTAAAAAAATTTATGTTTGGTTTGAGTCAACCGTACAAACAATTTGGCTAGCTAGTATTTTGTCCAAATTTTTGGTTGCGCTTTTTTGGTCGATATCTGCATGAAAGGAAACAAGGTCGCTATGGAGCATGGGTAGCCATCCAAGGAGGAGCAATTTATTAATCTTTTATTTTAGTGGACATGAGTATCACGTTGCAAGATAATGTTGACATGCATACAAAATTAAAAAGCTATGTCTAGAATGTACATAAACCAAACATGCATGCATCCTTCACCTAGAGTCATAGTTGCTTCTGGTCTTGAGCCTCATGAATCATCTCCTCCCTTCATTGATGGTGCAAACAATGTGTTTTGGTTTATGATAAGGTTGTCCTACCAAAACATTGGCTAGCTAGAATTTCGGTCAGGCTTTTGTTTACCCTAAGTTGACCAGCATTGGCATGGAAAAATTGAAAGGGGGCATTACCATGCCAAAAGGTAGGCAACCATCATCCAACACATGAAAGTCTTTCGGCCATGAATAACAACTTGTTAAGGTACACTTTAAACACAATCCAAACACACCTTAAATTGCACAGCTACTTCTTCATGTACTAGATGGTCACTGACGGTGTAACACACCGGGGGTGGCTCATCTCCGGAGAGCCCGACAGTAGGCCTGCCCAAGGGCCCATAAGGCCCACCACGTGATTGGCGACATGGAGGAGCCTGGAGGGGAGGAAAGGCGCATAAGTCATCGACGGCCTAGATCACATCTCCTCTTTGTAAAACCCTAGGCCCCCGTCGTGCATGTAAGGTGGAGGCTAGGTGCTCTCATGCCCACCTATTCTCGTGGACTAGACTCTCGGCAGTACTTCATACACTCCATTATAGTCCCTCTCACGAGGTATACCCACCATGAATAACAATATAAAGCAGTGGAAGATCGATATAGTCGACTAGAGGGGGCTGAATAGTCGACTAACAATTTTTAGCTTCTTTTAACAAATTAGGGTTAACAACGAAATAGGTTGTCTAAATACAACTAGGTGGACAACCTATATGACAAGCACAACAAAAACAACAACACAAGCAAGCACAAGATAGAACATGATATAAGCTTGCACAAGGTAAATGTTAGAAGTAACCACAAGTGGAATCGGTGGAGATAAGGATGTGTTCCCAAAGTTCCCTCCTTTTAAGGGGAGGTATGTATCCATTAGAGCGGCCTGGAGGCACAATGCTCTCCAAGAAGCCACTAGGCCACCATATTCTCCTCAAGCCATCGCACAATGTAAAATGTCGTGATTCCACAAGTGGTGCACTTGAAGGCAGCAACATAACATTTATAAACAAGGTTGGGACTCTCTCCACAACTTAATTGGAGGCTTCCAACACCACCATAAAGCTTAATCGCAATGGAACGTGTTTCCGTGGTGACCTCTTCCGTCTAGGGTGCCCAAACATGCAAGAGTAACAAGATATGCAAGAGATTAATGGGGGAATCAAATTTCTCTTGATGGAAGTGTAGATCAAGGCCTTCTCGTCCAAATTCTAGAGTATCAACAAGTTTTGATGGCTAGGAAGGGAGATCAAGCGAGTTTGAACTTTAGGGCAACAATGGAGCAATGGAGAAGAGGTATGCCTTCCTGGGGAAGAGGACACCCTTTATATAGTATGGATCCAAATCAGTCCCTTACGGAATAGCGCATGATACGTCCATTTTGCATCATGCTTTTATATTGATATTTATTGCATTATGGGCTGCTATTACACGTTATGTCACAATACTTATGGCTATTCTCTCTTATTTTACAAGGTTTATCATGAAGAGGGAGAATGCCGACAGCTGGGATTCTGGTTGGAAAAGGAGCAAATATTGGAAACCTATTCTGCACCACAGCTCCAAAAGACCCGCAACTCCACGAAAGTCAATTTTGGATTTAATAAGAATTATTGATCAAAGAAAGTATCGGAGGGGGCCCACACCCTAGCTAGGAGGGTGCCCCCCCCTACTGGGCGTGCCCCCTGTCTCCTAGGCCCTCTGGTGGCCCTCCGGTGCCCATCTTCTGCTATATGAGGTCTTTTACCCTGGAAAAAATCATAAGCACGCTCACAAGACGAAACTCCGCCACCACGAGGCGGAACCTTGGCGGAACCAATCTAGGGCTCCGACGGAGCTGTTCTGTATGGAAACTTCCCTCCGGGAGGGGGAAATCATCACCATCGTCATCACCAACGATCCTCTCATCGGGAGGGGGTCAGTCTCCATCAACATCTTCACCAGCACCATCTCCTATCAAACCCTAGTTCATCTCTTGTATTCAATCTTGTATCAAAAACCACAAATTGGTACATGTGGGTTGCTAGTAGTGTTGATTACTCCTTGTAGTTGATGCTAATTGGTTTACTTGGTGGAAGATCATATATTCAGATCCTTAATGCATATTAATACTCCTCTGATTATGAACATGAATATGCTTTGTGAGTAGTTATGTTTGTTCCTGAGGACATGGGTGAAGTCTTGCTATTAGTAGTCATGTGAATTTGGTATTCGTTCGATATTTTGATGAGATGTATGTTGTCTCTCCTCTAGTGGTGTTATGTGAACGTCGACTACATGACACTTCATCATTATTTGGGCCTAGAGGAAGGCATTGGGAAGTAATAAGTAGATGATGGGTTGCTAGAGTGACAGAAGCTTAAACCCTAGTTTATGCGTTGCTTCGTAAGGGGCTGATTTGGATCCACTAGTTTCATGCTATGGTTAGGTTTACCTTAATACTTCTTCTGTAGTTGTGGATGATTGCAATAGGGGTTAATCATAAGTGGGATGCTTGTCCAAGAAACGGCAGTACCCAAGCACCGGTCCACCCACATATCAAATTATCAAAGTAACAAACGCGAATCATATGAGCGTGATGAAACTAGCTTGACGATAATTCCCATGTGTCCTCGGGAGCGCTTTTCTCATCATAAGAAATTGTCCAGGCTTGTCCTTTGCTACAAAAAGGATTGGGCCACCTTGCTGCACCTTATTTACTTTCATTGCTTGTTACCCGTTACGAATTATCTTATCACAAAACTATATGTTACCTACAATTTCAGTGCTTGCAGAGAATACCTTACTGAAAACCGCTTGTCATTTCCTTCTGCTCCTCGTTGGGTTCGTCACTCTTACTTATCGAAAGGACTATGACAGATCCCCTATACTTGTGGGTCATCAAGACTCTTTTCTGGCGTCGTTGCCGGGGAGTGAAGCGCCTTTGGTGAGTGGAACTTGGTAAGGAAACATTTATATAGTGTGCTGAAATTTTCTGTCACTTGTTACTATGGAGACTAATCCTTTGAGGGGCTTGTTTGGGGCATCTTCGCCCTGACCAGTAGAGCAAAGAGCTGCTCCTCAACCTACTGAAACTACTGAAAATGTTCACTTTGAAATTCCTCCAGGTATGTTGGAGAAACTGCTAGCTAATCCTTTTGCAGGAGATGGAACATTGCATCCTGATTTACACCTTATCTTTGTGGATGAAGTTTGTGGATTATTTAAGCTTGTAGGTATTCCTGATGATATTGTCAAGAGGAAGGTCTTTCCTTTATCTTTGAAGGGAGACGCGTTGACATGGTATAGGCTATGTGATGATACGGGATCTTGGAATTATAAACGATTGAAGTTGGAATTTCACCTGAAGTTCTATCCTATGCATCTTGTTCATCATGGTCGTAATTATAAATATAATTTCTAGCCTCGTGAAGGAGAAAGCATCGCTCAAGCTTGGGGGAGGCTTAAGTCAATGTTATATTCATGCCCCATTCATGAGCTCTCAAGAGAAATGATTATTCAAAACCTTTTATGCTCGGCTTTCTCTCAATGATCGCACCATGCTCGATACTTCATGTGCTTGTTCTTATATGTTGAAGACTACTGAATTCAAGTGGGGTTTATTGGAAAGAATTAAACGCAACTCTGAAGATTGGGGTTCCGACAATGGTAAGGAGTCAGGTATGACACCTAAGTTTGATTGTGTTAAATCTTTTATGGATATCGATGCTTTTCGTGGATTTAGCGCTAAATATGGACTTGACTCTGAGATAGTAGCTTCTTTCTGTGAATCTTTTGCTACTCACGTTGATCTCCCTAAGGAGAAGTGGTTTAAATATAATCCTCCCATTAAAGTAAAAGTAGTTGCACCTATTACAGTTGAAGAAAAGACTATCACTTATAATGATCCTACTGTTCCTACTACTTATGTTGAGAAACCACCTTTTCCTGTTAGAACAAAGGATCACGTTAAAGCTTCAACTATTGTTCGTAAGAGTAATACTAGAACATATACACCCCCTGAGCAAATTAAAGTTGAACCTAGTATTGCCATGGTTAAAGATCTCTTGGATGATAATATAGATGGGCATGTTATTTACTTCTGTGGTGAAACTGCTAATATTGCTAAACCAGATGCTAAGATACATAGACCTGTTGTAGGCATGCCTGTTATTTTTGTTAAAATAGGAGATCATTGTTATCATGACTTATGTGATATGGGTGCTAGTGCTAGTGCAATACCTTTTTCTTTATATGAAGAAATTATGCATGATATTGCACCCGCTGAGTTGGAAGATATTGATGTTACGCTAATAGAGATACTATTTCACCATTTGGGATTGTTAGAGATGTTGAAGTGTTGTGTGGGAAAGTTAAATACCCTGCTGATTTTCTTGTTCTTGGTTCCCCACAAGATGACTTTTGTCCCATTATATTTGGTAAACCTGATACGTCTCCAACATACCTATAATTTTTGATTGTTCCATGCTATTATATTACCTGTTTTGGATGTTTATGGGCTTTACTTTACACTTTTATGTCATTTTTGGGACTAACCTACTAACTGGAGGCCCAGCCCGTATTGTTTTTTTGGCCTATTTTAGTGTTTCAAAGAAAAGGAATATCAAACGTAGTCCAAACGGAATGAAACCTTCGGGAGCGTGATTTTTGGAACAAACGTGATCCAGAGGACTTGGACTGCAAGTCAAGAAGCTCTAGAGGCGGCCACAAGGGTGGAGGGCGCCCCCCTATCTCGTGGGCCTCTCGGGCGTCCACCGACATACTTCTTCCTCCTATATATACCCATATACCCCAAAATCATCAGGGGAGCCACCGAAAACTATTTCCGCCATCATAACCTTCTCTATCCGCGAGATCCCATCTTGGAGTCGTCGCCGGCACTCTGCCGGAGGGGAAATCCACCACGAAGGGCCTCTACATCAACCCCATGGCCTCTCCGATGAGTTATGAGTAGTTTACCACAGACCTTCGGGTCCATAGTTATTAGCTAGATGGCTTCTTCTCTCTTTTTGGATCTCAATACCATGTTCTCCCCCTCTCTTGAGGAGATCTATTTGATGTAACTCTTTTTGCGGTGTGTTTGTCGAGATCCGATGAATTGTGGGTTTATGATCAAGTTTAGCTATGAGAAATATTTGAATCTCCTCTGAATTCTTTTATGTATGATTGAGTTATCTTTGCAAGTCTCTTCGAATTATCGGTTTGGTTTGGCCTACTAGATTGATCTTTCTTGCCATGGGAGAAGTGCTTAGCTTTGGGTTCAATCTTGCGGTGTCCTTTCCCAGTGACAGCAGGGGCATCAAAGTCACGTATTGTATTGTTGCCATCGAGGATAAAAAGATGGGGTTTATATCATATTGCATGAGTTTATCCCTCTACATCATGTCATATTTCTTAAAGCGTTACTCTGTTCTTATGAACTTAATACTCTAGATGCATGCTGGATAGCGGTCGATGTGTGGAGTAATAGTAGTAGATGCAGGCAGGAGTCGGTCTACTTGTCACGGACGTGATGCCTAAATACATGATCATGCCTAGATAATCTCATAATTATTCGCTTTTCTATCAATTGCTCAACAGTAATTTGTTCACACACCGTAATACTTATGCTATCTTGAGAGAAGCCTCTAGTGAAACCTATGGCCCTCGGGTCTATCTCTTATCATATAAGCTTTCAATCTACTTTTATTTGCATCTTTACTTTTCCAATCTATATCATAAAATACCAAAAATATATTTATCTTATCATATTATCTCTATCAAATCTCACTTTCGCAAGTGGCCGTGAAGGGATTGACAACCCCTTTATCGCGTTGGTTGCGAGTTCTTTGTTTGTTTGTGTAGGTGCGTGAGACTTTTCAGGAGCCTCCTACTGGATTGATACCTTGGTTCTCAAAAATTGAGGGAAATACTTATGCTATTGTGCTGCATCACCCTTTCCTCTTCAAGGAAAACCAACGCAAGCTCAAGACGTAGCAAGAAGGATTTTTGGCGCTATTGCCGGGGAGGTCTTCGCTCAAGTCAAGAAATACCAAGTACCTATCACAAACTCATCTCCCTCGCATTTACATTATTTGCCATTTGCCTCTCGTTTTCCTCTCCCCCACTTCACCCTTGCCGTTTTATTCGCCCTCTCTTTACCAATCTCCTCTTCTTTCTTTCGCTTGCCCTTTCGTTTGCTCGTGTGTTAGTTATTTATTTCATTGCCATGGCTGAGTCAAGAAGAGCTAAGGGTGTGCTTCCAAGTTCTAGTACCTTGGATAGTCCCTCTGTTCTCTCTAAACTCCTTAATAACAATGCTTTAGAAAGACCTACCGGGGTTATTAATGAGAATTTAAATAATTTTGATGAAGAGAACTCCAGAATCTTTCGTTATTTACTTGATGAGTCTTTAAAAGATGCTTGGGATAGTTTATTAAGAATTCGGGCTAGTTATGTGCCACAATATCAAATTGAGGTTTACTTAAAAGGTTTCTATGTTGGCTTACCCGCTTCTTTCAAGCAAGTTCTAGATTCTATTTTTGAAGGGGGTTTTCTTGAAGGGGATGCTATAGATACCTATGAAATAATGAAAACTATATTTGGGCACCCCATGCATGATAAGGTTGAATCTACCACCCTCTTATGTTTTTATCAAAACGAAATTATCAAAGAAATGAAGGCTAGCTTAGATGCAAATTTCCGTAATGTGCTTAATCTTACTTGCTCCATTAATGGCAATGTGCTCTCCCAAAATAGAAGAATGAATGCCATAGAAAGGAAATTCTCTCTTTTCTTTCCAAGTACCAAAGATGGCACTAGTTAGATCTATCTTCGCTTTTATGCCTAGCTAGGGGCGTTAAACGATAACGCTAGTTGGGAGGCAACCCAATTTTCTTTGTGTTCTTTGTTTTTGTTCCTGTTTAGTAATAATTTTTGCATCTACTTTCTATTTAGATGTGTTTTCATGTTTTATTTAGTGTTTGTGCCAAGTAGAACCTATAGGATAACCTATGGTATGAGTTGATTTGATTCTGCTGAAAAACAGAAACTTTGCGCTCACGAGAAAAACTTCAATAAATCACAAAAACGTGCTTTTGCATTGATTATTTTTGTTGTAAATCAATAGACAAATTGCCTAGGACGTCCTATGTTGGTAGGGTTTTTGGAGTTCCAGAAGTAACCGAAAGTTACAGATTGCTACAGACTATTCTGTTTTTGACAGATTCTGCCTTTCGTGTGTTGTTTGCTTATTTTGATGCATCTATGGCTAGTATGTAAGGGTATGAACCATACAGAACTTGGAATACAGTAGGTTTAACACCAATATAAACAAATAATGAGTTCATTATAGTACCTTATGTGGTGGTTTTTCTTTCTTGCACTAACAGAGCTTATGAGATTTCCTGTTGAGTTTTGTGTTGTGAAGTTTTCAAGTTTTGGGTAAAGATTTGATGGACTATGGAATAAGGAGTGGCAAGAGCCTAAGCTTGGGGATGCCCATGGCACCCCAAGATATTCAAGAATAGCCAAAAGCCTAAGCTTGGGGATGCCCCGGGAAGGCATCCCCTCTTTCGTCTTCGTTCATTGGTAACTTTATTTGGAGCTATATTTTTATTCGCCACATGATATGTATTTTGCTTGGAGCGTCGTGTATGATATTAGTATTTGCTTTTTAGTTTACCACAATCATCCTTGCTGTACACACCTTTTGGGATAAGCCCACTTGATTGAAATTTATTAGAATACTCTATGTGCTTCACTTATATCTTTTGAGCTAGATAATTTTTGCTCTAGTGCTTCACTTATATCTTTTAGAGCACGACAGTGGATTAATTTTGAAGAAATTGTTGATCTCTCATGCTTCACTTATATTATTTTGAGAGTCTCTTAGAACAACATGTTATTTGCTATGGTTATAAAATTGGTCCTAGAATGGTAGGCATCCAAGTTGGGTATAATAAAAACTATCATAGAAGTGAATTGAATGCTATGATCAATTTGATACTTGATAATTGTTTTGAGATTGGAGGTAGTGATATTAGAGTCATGCTAGTTGGATGATTATGAATTTGAAGAATGTTTGTGTTGAAGTTAGCAAGTCCCGTTGCATGCATGTATGGTTAAAGTTGTGTAACAAATTTGAAACATGAGGTATCCAAACATACACATTTCTGCTTTCTAGATGGTTATTTTGGTTTCTCTCAAATACCTGTGTCAGCGGATGATCAATCAAAAACTACTTTTACTTGCCCTTTCGGTACCTTTGCTTATAGATGTATGCCTTTTGGTTTATATAATGCACCTGCTACCTTTCAAAGATGCATGATGACTATATTCTCTGACTTTTGTGAAAAGATTTGTGAGGTATTCATGGATGACTTCTAAGTTTATGGATCCTCTTTTGATGATTGCTTGAGCAACCTTAATCGAGTTTTGCAGAGATGTGAAGACACCAGTCTCGTCTTGAATTGGGAAAAGTGCCACTTTATGGTTAATGAAGGCATTGTCTTGAAATTTCTGAAAAAGGTATTGAAGTTGATAAAGCTAAAGTTGATGCTATTGAAAAGTTGCCATGTCCCAAGGACATTAAAGGTGTAAGAAGTTTCCTTGGTCATGCCGTTTTTTACAGGAGGTTCATTAAGGACTTTTCTAAAATCTCTAGGCCTCTGACTAATTTATTGCAAAAAGATATTCCTTTTGTATTTGATGATGATTGTGTAGAAGCATTTGAAATACTTAAGAAAGCTTTGATCAGTTCACCTATTGTTCATCCACCTGATTGGAATTTACCCTTTGAAATTATGTGTGATGCTAGCGATTATGCTGCAGGTGCTGTTCTGGGGCAAAGAGTTGATAAGAAATTAAATGTTATCCAGTATGCTAGTAAAACTCTTGATAATGCCCAGAGAAATTATGCTACTACTGAAAAAGAATTCTTAGCAGTTGTATTTGCATGTGATAAGTTCAGACCTTATATTGTTCATTCTAAAGTAACTATTCACACTGATCATGCCACTATTAAATATCTTATGGAAAAGAAAGATGCTAAACCTAGACTTATTAGATGGGACCTCTTGCCCCAAGAATTTGATTTGCATATTATTGATAGAAAGGGAGCTGAGAACCCCGTTGCAGACAACTTGTCTAGGTTAGAGAATGTTCTTGATGACCCACTACCTATTGATGATAGCTTCCCTGAGGAACAATTAGCGGTCATTAATGCTTCTCGTACTGCTTCATGGTATGCTGATTATGCTAATTACATTGTTGCTAAATTTATACCACCTAGTTTCACATACCAGCAAAAGAAAAAGTTCTTTTATGATTTAAGCCATTACTTCTGGGATGACCCACACCTTTATAAAGAAGGAGTAGATGGTGTTATTAGACGTTGTGTACCCGAGCATGAACAGGAACAGATCCTATGCAAGTGTCACTCCGAACCATATGAAGGACACCACGCTGGAGATAGAACTACACATAAGGTATTGCAGTCTAGTTTTTATTAGCCTACCCTCTTCAAAGATGCCCGTAACTTTGTCTTATCTTGTGATGAATGTCAAAGAATTGGTAATATTAGTAGACGTCAAGAAATGCCTATGAATTATTCTCTTGTTATTGAACCGTTTGATGTTTGGGGCTTTGATTATATGGGACCTTTTCCTACCTCCAATGGGTACACACATATTTTAGTTGCTGTTGATTACGTTACTAAGTGGGTAGAAGTGCTACATCTTGAGCTTGCGTTCGTTTTCCTTGAAGAGGAAAGGGTGATGCAGCAATAGTAGCGTAAGTATTTCCCTCAGTTTTTGAGAACCAAGGTATCAATGCAGTAGGAGACTCCTCACAAGTCCCATACACCTACACAAACAAACAAAGAACTCGCAACCAACGTGATAAAGGGGTTGTCAACCCCTTCACGGCCACTTGCGAAAGTGAGATCTGATAGAGATAGTATGATAAGATAAATATACTTTTGGTATTTTATAATATAGATGTAAAAAGTAAAGATGCAAATAAAAGTAGATTGAAAGCTTATATCACTACAAAAAAATACACTTCCGTGATGATACATGTTTGTCACAGTAGGTCGCGTTTTTTGTCATGCATGTACATCCATGACGATTTTACGACAGAATCAAGATAGTCATACCTGTGCTGTTGTAGAAGTGTTCCATGACATTACCAAAATTATCATCACAGAAGTGTCCACTTCCATAACGATAAATCGCGCGTCACAGAAGTGCTTTCGTCAAGGGTGACCGACACGTGGCATCCACTGTAATGGAACGCCGTTAAGCTATCGGGTCGGGTTTTGGATCGGATAACCCGTTAACAGCCCCGACCAATGGGGATTTTCCACGTGTAAAATCATCATTGGCTGGCGGAAACACGTGTCGGCTCATCATTGGGACAGATGTCATCCACTCATTGGACAGAAGGCGCCTATGATACTTCGACACATGGCACGGCCCAACATAGGCCCATTCCTGTGAAAAGGCCGGCCCGTTTGACTTGGTCAAAAGGTGGCGGGCCGGCCCATTGAAAGCCTGTTAACGGCCTGTTCGCATATAGCCCATTTACAGCCCGCTAACCCAAGGCCCGTTATGCCCTATCCGAATTAGGCCCAATAGCGTCAACTGGGCCATCTAATATGATTCCAGCCCGTTTTCACTTCTGGCCCATGTATGGCCCATGACGTCTTTTGGCCTATATGAGGCCCTTTGTAACTCTTGGCCTATTGATGGCCTGTGGTGAAACTGGCCCATAATGAACAGTGTATCACTTTACACCCATTAACGGCTCGTCGTGAAACTGGCCCGTAATGAACAGTGTATCACCTTATACCCATTAACGGCTCGTTATTCTGTTGGGCCGTTTCCAGCCCATTTATCTTTCGGCCTTCTCAGAGACCATTTATTCTTGGGCTCATTTCCAGCATTCCTTTCCTTACAGCCCATTACTGTCATTTTCTGCTTGTGGGCCAAATTCAGCCCGTGGTTACAGTCGGCCCGTTTGTGGTCCATTAATACGTTGGGCCGTTTTCGTAGCGTCATCAAATTTGGCCTATTAACAATGGCCCATTATGGTCGGCCCATGAACGGACGATTCCAACTCTAGCCCGTTTACGGCCATAATGCAGTCTGTTCGGCCCATGTTTGGCCAATCGATCATACGGGCCCGTATAAGGCCCATTGATGATACGGGCCGCAGAAGGCCCATTGTTTCTACGTCCCATAGAAGGCCCATTGTTTCTACGGCCTGTAGAAGGCCCACTGTTTCTACGGCCCATAGGAGGCCCAGTGTCACTACAGTAAATAATAGCCCATGGTTATTGTGGCCTAGTATTAAAAAATAGGTTATTGCAGCCACTAGCAAACCGCGGAAAAAGAACTACAATGACTACAAGCAAACAAATAAACAAGACAACAAGGAAATATATAAGCAAGCAACTAACGCTAGGCTATCACGACTATTACACATATTACATCCACTGGGCATCAAAGTTCACCACCAGTGCAAATATAGGGAACAAAGTAGCATATCATATACACTGGTTGTCAAAGTTGGCGACCAGCGCAAATGAACGCCGCAGCAAAACAAATCCAGAACTGAAACCACTTCAGAAGATCTCAAGAAACAATATCTTGGGTACCCAAAATGCTGGCATGATGCTTAGCAAGCTTATTAACTTTCTCTTGTTTGTTGCTTAAATCCTCCAGGGCTTGGTGTTGCACCAGGAAATATGCATCTGAATTCTGTAGGGACTTCCTCAGTCCTTCAGCTTCCTGTCGCAGCACATCTGATCGATGTCTTTCAACTTGAAGTTGAGACTCAAGAAGACGAACTAATTCAGGCAGCGAGTTCGAAGAGCTTGTGCCAGCATTAGTGGCCAGTAACTCAAACACTACATCAAGACAGGACTTTTGGGTTCCCTCACTGTCGTCAAGATAGTTTTTATCAGCTTTCTTGGAGACCAACAGGGATGTCTCACTATCTTGAACCTTATCTGCATTACTTCCTTTACCATTGGATAACGCGATACTGTTCTCCAATATTTTATCTGCATTCTAAAAGAGAAACAAGCAGACACATCACATGTTTACCATGTTGTATATGAAACTCATTTTGGTAAATGAGTTCAGTAGTAAAGTGGACATGATAATAGCATGAAACAAACATATATCTATGTACCATGGTCACTTTATGGTCTATATCATTCTAGTTTTTGTTGCCAAACCAAGATAGAGACACAGTTCAAATAATATTTGTTCAAGACAAAGCAGAATAGACAGAATATAAGTGTGGGAAACTATAGAGCAATAACAACACTTGTAATGTGCATGACATGAGAACATAACTTTTTATTCAATTGAAACTGAAATCGACATAAAGCAGGTTACAACAACAAACCAGTTAAAGAAACATGTTTAAAACATACCTGTTGCGCCATTGGAGTTTCAATTCCATCCTTCAAATTTGAAAATAGTTGGTATGAGTAAATACAGTAATGCAAGGGCAAAGGAGTATGAACCATAGCTACAGAACCTGACCTGAGAACAAATCTTCTTCTCCTTTAAGCGTTGAGTTGGGATTCGGAGTGGTGGTCCTTGTGCTTTGGGCACTGCAGTTCCCTTACTAACAACTCGTGTTTGGGTGCTCTATGGTGGAGACGGTGTTGTGTCAACTGGAACTGGGTTACTATCTGCCGGGGTTGGGGTTAGAAGGGTGTAGCTGGTTCTCTGTCCAACTGGGTAGGGGTACAATCTGCGAGAGTCTGGGTTATGTGTGGTGGATTTGGTCCTTGGGCAAGTACAACTGTGGTTCTATCTGCATCAACTGGTAGCACTATCTTTTCTGAAGACTATGTTGTTACTCCCTTAGATACTGCCATCACCCTCTCCAATTCAAATGGCTGATAAACAAGAAAAGTAATTGAAAGTCTAGACATTGTATGATAGATAGGTGCAATGGATAGTGGGGAATAAAAGAGGGCATGAAATAATTCATATTTATGTTGTCTAACCAAACAGGATAGCATGACACAATTTCACATATATGATGGCTAACTAAACAGGATAGCATGACACAATTTCACATTATGATGGCTAACTAAAAAAGATGGAAAGACATAGTTCAAAATATGAGACTATGTAAACAGGATGACATGATATAACTATATAATGTGTTTATTAAATAGGTTGGCATGCCATAATTCACATACATTCACGGATAGAATGCCATAATTCAAAATATGATGACTGTAAGCACTAAATAGGATGAGATGATATAACTATATGATGTCTTTATTAAATGGGTTGCCATGCCATAATTCAGATAGATGATGTGTATGTACTATGTAAACATGATGGCATGATATAATTCAAATATATGATTTATATAGTAAGCAAGTAAGCACATGGCAATCCATATATGATGTAAAAACTAAGCAATGCAAGACAACATGCATGACATGGGTAATATAACCCTGCCAAGTTTGAGCATAGACCTCAGGAGGGAAATAGGACTGGTCATCAGTCTCTGAATCCTCCTGTGAGGAGCTCTCTGTAACCAACAAGATGTCTGCTTCAGCAGGTAGCATTGTCTGCTCTGAATACCTTGTTTTCACTCCAGATACTTCCATCACCGCTTCAAATGGCTGATGCACAGGAAGAGTAGTTGAATATACGAACGTTGTCGACAAATGGAACACGTAATACAAAAAAATGATAGCATGATATAATTCACATACACGATGATTGGCTAAAAAACATGGCATTGCATAATAATTCACATATATAATGCCTTTGCAACAAGATAGCATTGTAGAATTCACATATATAATGTCTTGCAACAAGATGGTAATGCATAATTCACATATAAGCACTAAACAGGTGGCATTCACACAAAGCATGTCTAAACTAATCAAATGACATAGCAATCTGAGACACCATACGCACGATATGAGAAACATAACCCTGCCAAGTTAGAGCATACACCTTGGGGGGGGATAGGACTAGTCATCTGTCTCTGAATCCTCCTCTGAGGAGCTATCCGTAACCAGCGAGATATGCGCTTCGTCAGATAGCATAGTCTGCTCTGAAGACCTTATTTTCACTCCAGAATTTGCCATCACTGTGTCAAATGGCTGATGCACACGAAGAGCAGTTGAATGTACTAACATTGTTGACAAATGTAATATGTAACGAAAAAAAGGATGGCCTGATATAATTTACATATAAGATGACTGGCTAAGCAGGATGACATTGCAAAATTCACATATATGATGCCTGGCTAAACAAGATGGCGTTGCATAATTCACATAAACGATGAATAAACTAAACAGATGGCATTCGCACAAAGGATGTCTAAACTAAGCAGATGACATATTTGATATAGCCAACATCAGCATGCAAGTTAGAGCAAAGAGCTCAGGGGGTAAATAGGAGTTGTCTTCTCCTTCTGAATCCCCCTCAAAACATATATCTTCCTCTCGATTACAATCCGAAATGCGTGGAGGGGGGGCTGCCTTTGCACCTACCATGGAGCGACGTCTGCATGAAATTTTATTGCCACGCAAGGCTCGTCTCTTTTGCTCTACATGTTCAGCTCCATTGTTTACAATAACTGTCATGCATAGGAATAAAACATAGTGAGATTATGTAAGGAGTGCATGCAGAAATCGAGAGTGATGGTAGCGACCTGTGGATAGACCCAAAACCAATAATAGTAGGCAGATAATGGCTTCAGTTAAAAAATACAGATAATGGCTTCTTTACTGTTTGTTTCCCACCCAACATGAAACTCATAGTAGACACCGGAGATTAACCAGGTAGTAGATAGATACTATTCATTGCGGCCCTGATATGTACCCCACAACCATTTAAAAACTCAAGTTTGACCATTAGTTTGGAGCTTACTCAAAGTCTAATCAGTGAACAGGACGATAAAGTAGCATGTAATATTAAGCGATGCATAACGTAAGCAGACACGAAAGAGTGCGACCTCTCTTGCGGACCCGTGTAGTCCTCGAGGTCATCTGCTCGGTTGATGATCGTAATGCAGTTTTCATGGCTGCCGGCGGCGGGGAAGAAGATCTGAGGCGGCGAAAGACAGTCTGGAGGCCGGATCCCTGCTGTGCTGGGCCCTTCTATCGTTGGAGCAACTGAGCTGGGGTGGACGACGACGCAGCAGGAGCGGGACAAACCACGCAAGGTTTTCTTTGACAACTATCTGTAAGAGAAGTAATTCTGTAAGGGCCCATTTGAATTGGAGGATTCCAACAATGCATGGATAGGAAATAGACATGAATAGGATAGGAATGCACGTGCAAAACAGAGAACTTAAAAACACAGGATTTTTGCCAATCTGGGTGTTTGATCACAACAATTGGAAGATCATAGGATGCAAAGAAGCATGGTGAGATTAAGTCAAACCACAAGAAAATGTACGGTTATAATGCTATTATGCTACTATATCTTAGTCTTGTGCTTCATGAATAGGAATTTGAAAAGGAGGACAAGTGAAAATTAAAATTCCTACGTTTTTTCTTTCAAGGAGACACTAAAGGAACAAATCCGTGTGCTCAGTGGACAATATATATAACATGTAGAGTAACAAAGAGATGCAACAAGTGTACAACCTCTTTGGCGAAGCCATGTCGATCTCAGCGTGATTGGGTTGGCCGGTGAGGATGCTCCGGCTGACTTGGCTATCGGAGGATGGGAAGAAGATCTTAGGCATCTGGAGATGGAGCCCGAGGTACTGCTCCGCTGTGATGGAGGGTTTCATCGTTGGAGCAGCTCCAACGAGTTGTACGACGCCGAGGCTGAAGCAGGACAAGAGAGACAACGAACAACGTTAACCTGAGTGGAATTCTAATAGCATCTCCAATATATGACGTAAAATACATACCACAAAGTGCTAGATGTAAAATACATCAGCCGCTCATCTCTGATCTTAACTATCGAAACTGAATTTAACTGTCGAGACTGAACTTAACTGTCGAAACTGAACTTAACTGTCGAAACTGAATTTTGCTGTCGAAACTGAATTTTGCTGTTGAAACTAAATTTTGCTGTCGAAACTGAACACACTAGCAAGGTGAGGCTACACGTCGATCGACTGACTTTTTCATCTCTGGTCAGTCGATTTTGCAGCCGTTGGATACAAAATCAAGGGCCTGCGGTTCATCTTCAACCTCCACCCCCTGAGCCGCCAGCCACTACCGGCCAAACAGCAGCCCCCCCGCCGCCCGCGGCCGGCTGTGCGCCGCCCCGCCCGCCCCGAAAACACTCCCCACCGCCGGTTCGCCGCCGCCCCGGCCATCCCTCTAGGCCCCCCCGTGCCGAGCTTTTTCTCCGGTGATCCTCACGCCACCGCCCCGCCACCGCCGGCGACCACTGCCCCCACCCCGAACCCTAAGATAGATAGTGGGGTATCTCTCAGGCGAGCCCCCCTCCCCGTTGCGGCTGGTTCTTCCTTCACCCCGGCGAGCCCCCCACCCCCTGAAAATCGACTAACCCAAAAGTCGATTCAGTCGACTGAAGTGTAGCTAAATCAGAGCAGCATCGTAAGCAAGAGCAAGAGCGAGAGCACCAGCGCGAGCAAGAGCAATAGCAATAGCAAGAGCAGACCAGGCAGGGGCCCGAGAGCAAGAGCAGAGCAGCAGCACGAGCGAGAGCTAAAGCAGCAGCAGCTCCTACTGATGCGGACGTCGCCGCCGAGGGAGCGACGCTGTGGAGGAAGTGGCCGGCGATGCCGCCGTGGATGGAGCCGCGCCGTGTCGGCTCGGGACCGAGCGCCGGCAGCACCGTGAGATCGAATTAAGAAGAAAATGCGGCGATTAGTGATATGTCTCCAACGTATCTATAATTTATGAAGCATTCATGGTATTTTATTATCTGTTTTGAATGATTATGGGCTTTATTATACACTTTTATATTACTTTTGGGACTAACCTATTAACCGGAGGCCCAACCCATATTGCTGTTTTATTGCATGTTTCAGTATTTCGAAGAAAAGGAATATCAAACGGAGTCCAAATGGAACGAAACCTTCGGCAGCGTGATTTTTGGGAAGATTATGATCCAGGAGACTTGGAGTGCAAGCCGGGGGGGTCATCGAGGAAGCCATGAGATAGGAGGGCGCGCCCCCTGTCTCGTGGGCTCCTCGAGCACCTCCCGACCGACTTCTTTCGCCTATATAAGCCTACGTACCCTAAAAACATCGAATATCAAGATAGATCGGGAGTTTCGCCGCCGCAAGCCTCTGTAGCCACCAGAAACCTCTCGGGAGCCCTTCCCGGCACCCTGCCGGAGGGGGAATCCTTCACCTGTGGCCATCTTCATCATCCCGGCGCTCTCCATGACGAGCAGGGAGTAGTTCACGCTCGAGGCTGAGGGTATGTACCAATAGCTATGTGTTTGATCTCTCTATCTCGTGTTCTCTCTCGTGTTCCCTCTATGGCACGATCTTGATGTATCCCGAGCTTTGCTACTGTAGTTGGATCTTATGATGTTTCTTCCCCTCTACTCTCTTGTGATGAATTGAGTTTTCCCTTTGAAAGTTATCTTATCGGATTGAGTCTTTTATGAGAACACTTGATGTATGTCTTTCCGTCCTTATCTGTGGTGACAATGGGATATCATGTGCCACTTGATGTATGTTTTAGTGACCAACTTGCGGGTTCCGCCCATGAACCTATGCATAAGGGTTGGCACATGTTCTTGACTCTCCGTTAGAAACTTTGGGGCACTCTTTGAAGTACTTTGTGTTGGTTGAATAGATGAATCTGAGATTGTGTGATGCATATCGTATAATCATGCCCACGGATACTTGAGGTGACAATAGAGTATCTAGGTGACATTAGGGTTTTGGTTGATTTGTGTCTTAAGGTGTTATTCTAGTATGAACTCTATGATGGATTGAGCAGAAATAATAGCTTCATGTTATTTTACTACGAACTCTTGAATAGATAGAACAGAAAGGATAACTTTGAGGTGGTTTCGTACCCTACCATAATCTCTTCGTTTGTTCTCCGCTATTAGTGTCTTTGGAGTGACTCTTTGTTGCATGTTGAGGGATTGTTATATGATATATCTATGTTATTATTGTTGAGGGAACTTGCAGTAGTGAAAGTATGAACCCTATGCCTTATTTCCTACCATTGCAATACTGTTTACGCTCACTTTTATCATTAGTTACCTTGCTGTTTTTATAATTTCAGATTGCAAATACTCTTATGTACCATCCATTTTGCACTTGTATCACCATCTCTTCGCTGAACTAGTGCACCTACACAATCTACCATTGTATTGGGTGTGTTGGGGACACAAGAGACTCTTTGTTATTTGGTTGCAGGGTTTTTTGAGAGAGACCATCTTCATCCTATGCCTCCTACGGATTGATAAAACTTAGGTCATCCACTTGAGGGAAATTTGCTACTGTCCTACAAACCTGTGCACTTGCAGGCCCAACAACGTCTACAAGAAGAAGGTTGTGTAGTAGACATCAATTAGTGTACAACCTCTTTGGTGGCGCCGATTAGGCCGCAGCTTCATCCGAGGAAACAACAATGATGATGCTCTTCCAGTGGTGCAGGTGAAGATGGTGGTGTGGGAATGGAGGTAGCGCGAAAGACGAGGGGAACATCGGGGCAGCTCCTTGGAGGTGGAGGACGGGGTGGCTGAACCGGCAGGACCACGAGATCGACGACGGATCCTCATCCGGTACGGTGGATGAGGAACGTCGAGGTGTTGTTGTGGACGACGTCGTCGGGGAAGAGGCCCGGCTGGGTGGCGGATGGAGCAGGGTGTGGGGCTTCGTCGCAGGTTTTCGCGGCCTCGATGTACGAATGGGTGGGCGGATGGGATGGCAATGGGGAACCATGGCTTAGGTACGCGCTTGTCCGAAATGTGGGGTAAGTTTCGAAAGTACCCCCACCGATTTGAGGCACTTCTTTTGGTTCAGGGGTACCACAGGCATTTCGTGTGTCGGGATTTCACAGGAGGTGGGAGTTCTCGCGCGCGTTGTAATTTTGGAATAGCAAGGCGCGAATTGAGATGGGGGGAGTTGTCAGAGCACGACAAGACAAAGATATATCTTAAATATTTCGGGCTAACAAGGTGCGGGTTGAAATTTCTGGACAAGCCTAACGTGTACTGTACCAAATCAATGTGCACTACAAATGTCACTCAAAACTTTGAATTCATGTTATGTTCAATTAAAATATTTCGCTACTGTATAATGCATGCAACCTACTACTCAAATTAACGTTTTAGTGCATTCCAAACGTATATACTACCGCTTCAATATGAACTAAATTTGAATTCGTTTCTCTATTTGAATAAGATCTACAGTAATGATTGTTGTGAAGTCAAAGCATTTGAATTTGTTTCTTTGTTTTAATAAGATCTACAATCATCATTATTGTCAAGTTAAACCATCGTTTGTGTATTATCTTCACAACACACCACATGATTAGTCTCGAGTTACATATGAACTATGTGTACTATATGAACTCGAACTCAATTTTTTGAATCCACTTTATTTTGATTTCAAATCACACTACATTTCTAGCTCTAGCTAGATCTTCATAATCTAAACCATGTCTCATATGTATAATGTGTTTATCACATTATGTGCCCCGCCCCCTACGCCTACAAGTATTTAGATGTGAGTTGCAAACACCACACATTACCACAAATTCAAATAAAATGTGAGAATGTTCGATATATAGTATTGTTTAGATTGTTTGATATTTAGTTGTAAGCTGCAAAATCCACACATTATCACAAATTCAAATAAAATGTGAGATTGTTTGATGTATAGTATGGTTTAGATTGTTCGGCATTTAGCTGTGAGTTGCAAACGCCATGCATTACCACATTATGGTATAACATGTGCACATCACGTGTATCACCGCTATATTCATGCATGCATATGTTTAAAACACTATGATCTCCTATTCAAATATATGAATCCGCTTTCATATCAAATTATGATCTTTGTTAGTCTCTTACACCCACACAATCCTCTACCCTTTGTAGCTACCACTAACTTTCTCTCGTGCATGCACACGCCCTCCTCTCCCTCCCCCTCCCTCGTCATTATATCCATCGGGCACATTCATTTTTTTTCTTTAGGTCGTTTTCCCAGAGTCTCCACAACTCCTTTCCGACACACACCGATCAATAAACCTCTCCAGCGATGCCTGCCTACAACATACACACACACCTTAAATCTCCTCCTTTATGTGTCCTTGCCTCGTGTCTCTCATACGGTCACACACACGTGTAAACTCTCGCCCCTCTTTTCATCGATCTCACAACCGCACACTCCTCCCCCTATCTAGCTAGTAGTCGGGCCTCTCGCACCACCTCCTAGCTCCATTCTCTCTGTCTATCCGTCTCGCTGGGCCTTATTTGCCTCTAACAAATGGACGTACACCGACCGATCTCTCGCTATACATATAGCTAGCTAGGTCCTTATAACTCATTTTTACCCACGCGTCGATCGATCTACCTCATTAGTTGTGTCTCTCCCTTCCTCCGACAAACAACAATTGGTCTACCGATCTAGTTAGATTTGCTTACCAAACACATGGTTCCCCTTCATCATCCATGGATGCGTCCCGACAGATCTATCACGCACATGCACACACAGAAACACATCCCCACTCTTATTGATAACATTGCAGTTCCACCCTCAGTTTGTCTAGTAGGCCTCTCCCACCATCTTCGAGAAGCAACTCCATCACCCATCCAACACTCTACCCCTCCCCCTCCCTCCCTCTCTCTCCTCTCTCTCTCTCTCTCTCTGTGTCCCATCATATTTCCCGTCCTTCAGTTATGTATGGATGTCGACTGATCTCCCTCAAGACATAGCTGGGTCTCTCCTTCTCAACACATATACGAGTCGTTCTACCTCTATAGTTAGGCCTCTGCCTACCCCTCCCCCACCCCCTCCCCCCCACACACACCGATACATCGAGCGCTCTAGTCATGTCTCCCTGCCACACACAAACTTGACATGTGCCCTCTAACGTTTCGGTAGGCCAATCGCCCTATATCTTTGACTTGCACACACACACACAATTTTGATGGCTCTCTTCACCGATCTCGCACCCACCCACTTGATCCTCTCTTCGACTCTATCGATAGCTATGACCCCTCCCTCTCTTCTCATGGATTGCCCGACCCTCTATATATGATATGGATAGGCCTCCATTTCACACACATTGCATGCAAAATTTTGTTTGAGATGTCATCGACACGTATTCCCACAAATAATTCATGAAATCAACCCTCACCCCACCCCCACCCCCACCCCAAAACAAAAAACACTCACGAACGTGGTTTGTATCTCTCACACACACCCACGTAGGTGGGGGACGTGCACGAAGAGAAGAGGTGCATGCACGGCGCACGTACTCCCGTCTCTTTCCCAACCACGCCCGCACGGGTACACGGTGGAGCTCATTTTTGAACAAAAAGGCAGCCCACGTGGTAATTTGGCACGTGTACTGGTTGTCCACTTGGTGGAGGGAGGATCATCTACCACGGGTGAACAAACAAACTGCGACTTGACGCGTTATGTTAAATTAAAAAAAGAGGCAAACCATGTGGGGCCTAACTTAGAGGCAAGGCTCCATACACTGGAGTAATTTTGATGTGTTCCGTCAACTCGCAGAATGAGGAGAAGCT
Organism: Triticum aestivum; assembly: GCF_018294505.1. Classification (NCBI taxonomy): domain Eukaryota; kingdom Viridiplantae; phylum Streptophyta; class Magnoliopsida; order Poales; family Poaceae; genus Triticum; species Triticum aestivum. The sequence continues at coordinate 28,586,045 of NC_057810.1, forward strand.
TGCTTAGTATGTTGTCTCCCCTGCCCACGGGCGTGGTGGCTCGCAGGATGAGGTGACGCTTGCTCCGCCTTATGCCCGCTCCCTCGCCCATGCGCGCGGTGGCTCACAGGACAAGGAGAAAAAATTACTACTCCCTCTGTTTACTCCTCGTCCCTACTAATACCTTGGTGATACGTCTCCAACGTATCTACTTTTCCAAACACTTTTGCCCTTGTTTTGAACTCTAACTTGCATGATTTGAACAAAACTAACCCGGACTGACGTTGTTTTCAGTAGAACTGCCATGATGTTGTTTTATGTGTAGAAAAGAAAAGTTCTTGGAATGACCCGCAAATCCACGGAGGCACTTTTTGGAATTAATAAGAATTTCTGGGCGAAAGAAATACACTAGGGGGCCCAGGGCCTGTCCATGAGACAGGGGGGCGCCCCCCCGTAGTGCGCGCCCCCCTATCTCGTGGGCCCCCTGGACCTCCACCGACCTCAACTCCAACTCTATATCTTCCGTCTCGCGGAGAAAAAAATCAGAGAGAAAGTTTCATCGCGTTTTACGACACGGAGCCGCCGCCAAGCCCTAATCTCTCTCGGGAGGGCTGATCTGGAGTCCATCCAGGGCTCCGGAGAGGGGGATTCATCGCCGTCGTCATCATCAACCATCCTCCATCACCAATTTCATGATGCTCACCGCCGTGCGTGAGTAATTCCATCGTAGGCTTGCTGGACGGTGATGGGTTGGATGAGATTTACCATGTAATCAAGTTAGTTTTGTTAGGATTTGATCCCTAGTATCCACTATGTTCTGAGATTGATGTTGCTATGACTTTGCTATGCTTAATGCTTGTCACTAGGGCCCGAGTGCCATGATTTCAGATCTGAACCTATTATGTTTTTATCAATACATGTGTGTTCTTGATCCTATCTTGCAAGTCTATAGTCACCTGCTATGTGTTATGATCCGACAACCCCGAAGTGACAATAATCGGGACACTTCTCGATGATGACCGTAGTTTGAGGAGTTCATGTATTCACCATGTGTTAATGCTTTGGTCCGGTTCTCTATTAAAAGGAGGCCTTAATATCCCTTAGTTTCCACTAGGACCCCGCTGCCACGGGAGGGTAGGACAAAAGATGTCATGCAAGTTCTTTTCCATAAGCACGTATGACTATTTATGGAATGCATGCCTACTTTACATTGATGAATTGGAGCTAGTTCTATATCACCCTATGTTATAACTATTGCATGAGGAATCGCATCTGACATAATTATCCATCACTGATCCATTGCCTACGAGCTTTTCACATATTTTTCTTCGCTTATTTACTTTTCCGTTGCTACTGTTACAACTACTACAAAAACCCAAAAACATTTATCTTTACTGTTGCTACCGTTACCATTACTATCATACCACTTTTGCTACTAAATACTTTGCTGTAGATACTAAGTTATCTAGGTGTGGTTGAATTGACAACTCAACTGCTAATACTCAAGAATATTCTTTGGCTCCCCTTGTGTCGAATCAATAAATTTGGGTTGAATACTCTACCCTCGAAAGCTGTTGCGATCCCCTATACTTGTGGGTTATCAAGACTAATTTCTGGCGCCGTTGCCAGGGAGCATAGCTCTATTCTCTGAGTCACTTGGGATTTATATCTGTTGATCACTATGAAGAACTTGAAAGACGCTAAGACCAAGATTTTGCCCTCAACTATGAGGGGAGGTGTCAGGACCCCGACTCAATGCCACATCGATCTAGCATGTAACACCTCATATCACTTTGCGGCCTCACGCACGGTATTCCCACGGGTGTCGCCTTACCTTTGCCCGGGACCGTTTGCGCCTTTTGGCACACGTATATGACAGTGTCGCTAGCATCCATATGATAAGGAGCCCGGGCTGACATGGCTAGTCGTAAACCCAAAGTGGCACAGACTTACAGGGACAGGCATCCATGACCCAGCATCGAACGTGTCGGTCATCAGCGAGTGAATCCAGGCTGTAGCACTGGGCTAGCAGGACTCCGGTGAACCGGGCTGTAGCGGGCTAACAGGACTCCGGTATTCATCGCGTGACATTTCCCCGAAGGGACAGACACAGGAACGAGGAAGGACACATGCCGGCCAGCCTAAGTGTTCCGGAGCAGTAGCAAGCTACCATGGCTCGGTGGAAACACTAGGAGACATTTCCCCGTAAGAGAGGCTACTAAAGATAAACAACTAGATGGTCAGATCCCACACATACCAAGCATTTCAATAACATACACACAATATGCTCGATATGTGCAAATACAACATGGCATCACAACATGACTCTACGACTCAAGTAATTTATTCAATAGGCTCCGAGGAGCGAGATATTACAAACATGGGTCTCATGACCCAACAATCAGAGCATACAAATCAAAGCACAAGCGGAAGCTATCATGTCTGGGTACAGACATCTATAAATGAAAAAGGCTGAGAAGCCTGACTATCTACCAGATCCTGCCGAGGCACAAGATCGTAGCTGAGGTATCAAGCTAAACGTCGAAGTCCACGTGGAACTACTAGTGAGACTGAAGTCTCTCTGCAAAAACATAAAATAGGCAAACGTGAGTACAAATGTACCCAGCAAGACTTACATCAGAACTAACTACATATGCATCATTTTCAACAAGGGGATGGTGGGGTTTAACTGCAGCAAGCCAGCTTTGACTCGGTGGCTATCCTAAACTATGACTGCAAGCAACTCTTTTGAGGTGGCGCACACGAGTCCACATATTCACCATATCAATACACCACTATGGATCCGCTCCCGTCTCCCTACGAGAACGCCATCCATAACACTCACGCTTATCTTGCGTATTTTAGAGTATCCACTTTCACTTGTCTATGAACTGATATAAGCAACCCAGAAGTCCTTTACCGCGGACACGGCTATTCGAATAGATGATATTAACCCTGCAGGGGTGTACTTCTTCATACATGTTTCCACCACTTAGCGTCTGCACACGACATGTGCTCGGCAGACTTCAAGCGAAAGCCGACGTGGGTGTAGACCACGACCTACCTAAACACTCAAGTCTCTAGTCCAGGTTTATCGCCTATTCGGGTTCCATCCATGAGGAGATCCGGCCGGAGTTTCGCTCACAGCCCCAAACGATGTGAACAGGGTTCCGTGACACCAAACGGGTGCCCGGTTTACCCGGCCACGTGCCTACCGCATCACAGCCCACCCCTACGGTCAGCGCTGTCCACGGCCTCCAGCATACTACAAACACCAGAAACTACTTGCAACTCCTGGACAGAGGACAAGGGTGATTAAGAAGTCGAGCGGGGTCATATTTCAGGGCCCAATGTATGGTAGTAGCTGAGTCATGGATCACAAACACAGAACTCAGTTCCTAAGGACGGCTTCAATGAGACAACCCACCATGTACTCCTACATGGCCTCTCACCGACACCTTTACCAAATCGTGTTCACACACTTAGCTCACACACAGTAGGACATGTTCACACACCTCTGATTCATCCCGGATGAATCAGACCTGACACAACTCTAAGCAGTAGCAGGCATGACAAACAAGCATGAATGAGTAGGCACAACAGGGCTCAAACAACTCCTACTCATGCTAGTGGGTTTCATCTATTTACTGTGGCAATGACAGGTCATGCAAAGGATAAAGGGGTTCAGCTACCGCAGCAAGTAACAGATGAATCGGTGTTGTCCTAATGCATTAAAAGAGAGCAGGAGCGAGAGAGTAGGATTGTATCGGAATGAACAAGGGGGTTTTGCTTGCCTGGCACTTCTGAAGATAATATAGCTCTTCATCGGTGTCATCGATCACATCGTCGGTACACGTCTATCGAGAGGGGACAAATACCGGCAACACAGAAGGGAACACAATCAATGCAATGCACAATATGATGCATGATCATGACATGGCAAAATGAATGTGTTTTGGGCTAATGCATCTAGCAACAAGTTAAATGGGGTTGGTTTGAATACAAGATTCAAATTCAAACTCCATATGTGATTATTTAAATGCCATTCACTTCATTTGCCCTAAACAGTAGTGATAAGTTGTTCTAACATGCATGAAAATGGTACAGATGGATTCCTTGAATTTTTCTGATAATTTTTCATATATAAATTATTTAATTTGGAGTTACGGTTGAATTTCTATGATTTTTAGAAGTTTATACAATTTTCTGGAATTTATAAATTATTTCCTAATTTATTTTAATTCCAGAAAGGAATTATTGCGTCAGCATGACCTTATCCTGACGTCATCAGGTCAACAGGGCGGGTCCAGGTCAAACCTGACGTGTGGGGGCCACACGTCAGTGGCACAGGGCTAGTTAGTGTCAATGACAGGTGGGGCCCAGTCAACAGCCACGTCAGCTTAGTCAAAGCTGACGCGTGGGGCCACTAGGATTAGTTAAAAACTAAACAGAACTAATCTAGGATTAATTAGCAGGTGGGGCCCTGCTGTCAGTGTCACAGGGTTAATTTGCAGGGTCAAATCCCGGGTCAGTGGGGTCAAACCCGCCGGTGACATGACGCCGGCGAGGCCCGAGATGGCGGCGCGAGCCGGAAACGCGCTACAGGGCACGGGCGAGGCTGTGCTTGGGCTCGTTGGAGAGCCCTTGCTGGTGCGCATCGAATGGTGGTGGTGGCCGTGCCTGTGGTGGCCGGTACCGACGACGGCGAGCTCGTGAGCGGCGGCCGGAGTTCGGCCAACGGCGGGTTAGGCGATGCAGGGCGCTAGGGGAGGCGTTGGTGCGTGCTACGTGCTCCTGGTGAGGTGTGGAGCACGATGGTGTGCCCGGCTTCGAGCCACAGTGGCTCTGGCCACGACGGCGACGAGGCACGGCGGCGGCGAGCTTCGGCCGTGGTGGAAGAAGGAGCTAGGGGACGAAAACAGGTGCGGGGAGTGAGGGGAAGAGAAGAGGAGCTCACGGGGAGGCAGCAGGGTGGCTCAATGGGCTCGGGGATGCTTCTGCGACGGAGAATTGACGGCGGCGATCTCCGGTGGCCGACGAGGGGAACGGCGATGGTGGCGGCGTTGCAGTGTGTCCGGGACCTCGTGGCTCGGTGGAGGGGAAGAGGGGGTCGAGGCGGAGCCTCTAGGCTAGTCGGGGGAGCGAGGGAAGGGCGGTGGCTGCAGCTACGGCGAACGGCGTCGGCGGCTGCGCTCTGCTTCGGGAGAGGGGGCGAGGGAGGCGAAGCAGGGAGAGAGGGAAGAGGTGCACGGGAGAGTGAGGGGGGTCAGGGGGATCGGGACGGCCTGCGGAAGTCGTCCACGCGGCCAGGAGCTCGTCGGCAAGCAGGAGGTGGCCGCGCGGCCGTGCGCGTGCGAGCACGCAGCAGCTTCGGGGCGAGGGGAGGAAGACGACGGAGGGCTGCAGTGGTGGGCTGGGCCGGCTTCTGCTGGGCTGCACAGTACGGGCCCCGTGGGTGGGTTGGCCTCTCTGGTGGGCTTCACAAGTGAGGCCAGGTAAGTTACAGGTACTCCCTCCTGCTCTGTTTCTATTTTAATTATTGTTTTCTATTTGTTTCAATCTGTTTTGATTTAGTTCAAACACTAAATCATTTTTGTTTCTTCTGACAATTTTTGCAGGGACTGAAAGGAATAATCTAGAGCCCCTCACAAAATAACAGAATTTTTGAAGCATTATATATATTTATAGCATATATTTGCTCCAACTCAAATACAATATGTATTAGTTCAAAGATCCAAAATGACATGGAAAAATGTGCATCATCTCTGGTTACTGTTTCCAGCATTTTCCAAAAATGATGAACATTTTTGAAAGCCACTTGGATTGACTGAAAATATTTTAGGTGAACCTGGTGAATTCCTTTAATGCTAGGGTTTGGACAATCCCCATTTCAACTTTCTGTAAAAGTAAACATGATGCATCACCAAAGACTAGTACTAGTGCATTGCCAGAAGCTAGGGATGTGACAGGAGGTAAGGAACTGCCATCTAGCTCTGCGCTAGATTCTCCTTCCGTTATTAGTAGGCTTGCAACACCTAAACCTGCTACTGCTATGAATTCTGATATGTCGCATGTTATCGATGATGCCACTTCTGCTTTGCATGATACTTATGATGAAACTACTTCTGTGCGTGATACTACTTTGCCATTAGGTGAATTTCTAGATGAACAACTTGCTAGAGTTAGGGGGAATGAAAATATTGAAGAACCTATTATTGATGATAGTGATGATGAACGTTCCCCCAATGATTATGTATTACTTGTTGTTCCTAAGGGTTATGTTATGCATGAAGCAGCTACTATAGAAATTCTTGCTTGCAATGATAGAAATGATCTTAAGAAATTATTAGCTAAATGGAAGCAGCAGTCTCTTAATGCTAGAATGAAACCCGATCCTACTTTTGCCACTTCACCTATCTGTGTTACTGATAAGGATTATGAATTCTCTGTTGATCCTGATATTATTACTTTAGTTGAATCTGATCCTTTTTATGGCCTTGAATCTGAAACTGCTGTGGCACACCTTACCAAGTTGAATGATATAGCCACCCTGTTTACTCATGATGAGAAGTCTCGCTATTTATACATCCTTAAGATATTCCCGTTCTCATTAAAGGGTGATGCTAAGACTTGGTATAATTCTCTTGCTCCTGGTTGTGTGCGTAGTCCCTAGGATATGATTTATTACTTCTCTGCTAAATATTTCCCTGCTCATAAGAAACAAGCCGCCTTGCGGGAAATATATAATTTTGTGCAAATCAAAGAAGAGAGTCTCCCACAAGCTTGGGGGAGGCTTCTCCGGTTACTTAATGCTTTGCCTGATCATCCTCTTAAGAAAAAGGAAATACTTGATATAATGGACTAACCGATGCTTCCAAGGACCACTTGGATTGTTGTGCTGGTTGTGTTTTCAGGGAAAGAACAGTCGACGAAGCTGAAATATTATTGAATAATATGTTGACTAATGAAAATAATTGGACTCTTCCCGAGTTAGTTCCTGAAGTAATTCCTGAACCAATTGAGCCAAACTCCTAAGCCTATTCCTAAACCCACTCTGAAGAAGAGAGGTGTTTTATTTCTCAGTCCTGAAGATATGCAAGAGGCAAAGAAATCAATGAAAGAAAAATGTATTAAAGCTGAAGAAGTTAAGAATTTACCACCTATTGAAGAAATACATGGTCTTAATTTACCGCCTGAAGAACCACATTGTCTTGATAACCCGGCAAAGGTAGTAAATGTAAATTCTCTCTATAGATACGATGAAGTAGAAATACCCTCTACTAAATTTCATAGCCCATGCTTAGATGAATTTGATGACTTTATGGCTAGACAAGAAAGTTTTAATGCTTATGTTGGTAGAGAGTTAAAGAATAATGCTTTCGAGATAGGACGCGTAGGTGATAATCTGGCTAGAGTTAAAGATGAACTTCACCGCGTTAGCAAATATGCTTCTATGGTTGCTACTCAAGCTGAGCAAGTACTCAAAGCTCAAAATGATTTTCTTGATGAATTGATGACTTTGCCGTTAGAGTGGCTACTAGAACTGGTAGAATGACTCAGGAATCTTTGTATCCTGAAGGCCACCCTAAAAGAATTGAACAAGATTCTCAGAATAATAATCTAGATGTTCCTAGCTCTTCTAAGAAGAAGAAAAAGAAGAATGATAGGACTTTGCAAACTTCTAGTGAACCTAATGTAGAAACACTTGAGAATCCCAATGATACTTCTATCTCTGATGCTAAAACACAATCCGGAGATGAACATGAACCTGATGATAATGTTAATGATAATGTTCATGTTGATGCTCAACCTAGCAAAAACAATGATGTAGAGATTGAACCTGCTGTTGATCTTGATAACCGACAATCAAAGAATCAATGTTATGATAAGAGAGATTTTGTTGCTAGGAAGCACGGTAAAGAAAGAGAACCATGGGTTCAGAAACCCATGCCCTTTCCTCCTAAACCATCCAAATCAAAGGATGATGAGGATTTTGAGCGCTTTGCTGAAATGATTAGACCTATTTTCTTACGTATACGCTTAACTGATATGCTTAAAGTAAATCCTTATGCTAAGTATATGAAGGGTATCATCACAAATAAAAGAAAGATACCGGAAGCTGAAATTTCCACCATGCTTGCTAATTACACTTTTAAGGGTGGAATACCAAAGAAACTTGGAGATCCGAGTGTTCCAACTATACCATGCTCCATTAAAAGAAATTATGTTAGAACTGCTTTATGTGATCTTGGAGCCGGTGTTAGTGTTATGCCTCTCTCTTTATATCGTAGACTTGAATTGAATAAGTTGACACCTACTGAAATATCTTTGCAAATGGCTGATAAATCAACTGCTATACTTGTCGGTATTTGTGAGGATGTGCCTGTTGTGGTTGTAAACGTTACTATTTTAACGGACTTTGTTATTCTTGATATTCCTGAGGACGATAGTATGTCTATTATCCTTGGTAGACCTTTTCTTAATACTGCAGGGGCTGTTATTGATTGCAACAAAGGCAATGTCACTTTTCATGTTAATGGCAATGAGCATACGGTACACTTTCCGAGGAAACAATCTCAAGTTCATAGCATCAATTCTATTGAAAAAGTTCCAACTATCATTTTTGGAGATTTTGAATTTCCTCTCCCTACTGTCAAGAAAAAGTATGATATTCTTATTGTTGGGGATTTTCATATCCTCATTGAGGTAACTTAGTGTTATTCGAAATTTCTCCGGTTCCGTGTTATTCGGAATGAGTTTGTTAACAAGACTTGATCAACCTTGTTAGCGGGTTCATTTTGATGATCACGAGATGGATGGAACTAGAAGGCACAACCTTCTGTACCCTCTTTTTACTTTCTGTTTTTAGAATAAATAAAGCAAAAATAGTATTATCCATCTACTTTCTGATTTATCCGTGCATTAAAAAATAGTCTGAAAATAAAAGTGCTCCAAATGCCCTGCAAATTTATTATGATTTTTTCTGGAATATTTGAGGATTTTAGGCATTGAAAACACTGCAGGAGGGGCAAGCACCAGGCCACGAGAGAGGAGGGCGTGCCCCCTGTAGGGCACACCCCCTGTCTCGTGGGCCCCTGGTGGCTCCCCTCCACTTATGCCAACACCCCCACACTCCATCTTCTACCCAAAAAAAATCCCCATCCAGCTCAAGCACGAGTTCTAGCTCGTTTTGCTGCGATTTTCGATCTCTTAGCTCAAAGCTCCATTCACAAAACTGCTTTTGGAGATTGTTGCTTGGTATGTGACTCCTCAATTGGTCCAATTAGTTTTTGTTCTAGTGCTTTATTCATTGCAAATTTTTGCTGCTTAGGTGACCATGTTCTTGAGCTTGCATGTTAAAATTTCGAGGTTCCAAGTAATTCTAATGCATGATATGGGCTCTAGACACTTGTAGGAGTAGTTGCTATCAATCTTGTTTGGTTTTATGCACTTTCATTTTGAAGTTACTAAAATTTCAGAAATTTTCAGAAAAAGAAATATGCTTAGGAGAATGTACCAAGGTGGTTCCTCGGCTAAGAAAGAGCCAAGGATTGCTATACGTGAGCAAGACGTTGAATTGCCGAGGGATGCATATGTACGGGCTTGTGAGTGGCCATCCGATGATTTTATGGTCGAAGCAGGCTTCAAGGAAGAATTTGACGCGTATGTGCGTAATGCTGAGCTGGAGGACTTCTTACAAGATAAGTGTCCTCAATACTATCAATTGACTGATTCCTTTGTGCGGAGGTTTAAATATAACTGTACGTGTAATTCTCCTAGTGTCCTATTTGATATTTATGATACATCTTACACCATGTACTTAGAGGATTTTACAACTGCTTGCAAACTCCCGCAATGGGGTAATATTAATGATCCTCACAAATCTGAATTTAGAGATTTTCTTGCTAGTATTACTATGGGAGAATCTAGGGACATAGCACAAGCTACCTTAGGGAGTATTCATTTTCCTACTATACATTATTTTGCTCTCTTTATTGGTAGATGTATTAACGGTAAGGATGAAGCATGTCACATGTGTGCACCTGATCTGAGTATCCTCAAGAGTGCGGTATTCGGTTTTAAAGGTTATAACTTGGGGGCAATAGTTGCACGTAGGTTGCAGAATAATAGTAGAAAGGGAAATTTCTTTGGAGGAATTTATGCAACCAGTGTGGCTAATTTTCTTGGTATAGCCCCACGAGAAGGAGATATGATAATACCTCCTGTTTATTTGGATAAAGAAGCTATGTTTAGTCATCATTTTCTTGAGAGGAATGAACAATTCCTCCATTATCGACTAATCTATGACAGACACAACGTCGTCCCTGTTACTCTTCCTGCTCCCAACCTTTTTGATTATCAGGCAAAAGGAACATATGTTGTCACCAGAGAGGAAGCAGCTGAATACAAGAGGGGAGTGGAGGCAGCTCGCCAACACGCTTCTGCTCAGGAGGCGGTTCCGCTGCATCTCAGTACAACCCCGGTTTCACTTATGGATATCAGCCATGCAGTCCTTGGTATTAAACCAACTTAGGCCAAAAGCCTAAGCTTGGGGGAGTACGTATTTCTCACCGACTTTACATTCATGTTCACACACTAGTCGTCAGTGCTCATACTCTTTCATTGTATTATCCATGCTAGTTTAAATTCCTTTTTCTAGTTTTCTTCTTGTGTGCTTGATAAACCTTGAGAAAAACCAAAAAAATAGTTAGTTTAATTTCCATGCTTGTAGTAGAAATTAAAATGAAAACCCAAAAAGATTTCTAGTTCTTTTTTTTACTTGTTGGGAGCTTTCCCGTGTAAATAGTTTTATTTTCTTTTCTTTCTTTTGGGGGTCGAGAAGACCATATTGAAAATGTTTAGTGGCTCTTATATGCATGATTGTTTATTTAATTTAGAGCCCATATTACTTGTCTTCTCTCTTGAGTTGAATGCTTGCAGATTCCAACTTAGTCCAATGCACGTACACTCTTATTATTATACACATTGTTCGGTCGTGCGAGTGAAAGGCAATAATGACGATATATGATGGACTTATTGGGATGAGAAAAGATGGTATGAACTCGACCTCTCTTGTTTTTGTAAATATGGTGAATTCATGGTTCCTGAGTCAGCTATTATGAAGTAAACATATTTGCAATGACATTTAGAGATTATAGTTACTTGTGCCATGCTTGATTAGCTATGAGTTATAATGGTTTACCTTGCGTGCCAATGATACGTCTCCAACGTATCTATAATTTTTGATTGCTCCATGCTACTTTATCTATTGTTTTGGACTATAATGGGCTTTATTTTCCACTTTTATATTATTTTTGGGACTAACCTATTAACCAGAGGCCCAGCCCAGAATTGATGTTTTTTTGCCTATTTCAGTGTTTCGAAGAAACGGAATATCAAACGGAGTCCAAACGGAATGAAACCTTCGGAAACGGGATCTTCTCACTTAACGTGATCCAGGAGACTTGGACCCTACTCCAAGAAGTGCCAGAGGCGGTCATGAGGGTGGGGGGCGCGCCCTCCCCCCTAGGCGCGCCCCCTACCTCGTGGCCCCCCTGACGCTCCACCGACGTACTCCTTCCTCGTATATATACCTACGCACCCCCAACAGATCGGGGACATAGCCAAAAACCTAATTCCACCGCCGTAACTTCCTGTATCCACGAGATCCCATCTTGGGGCCTGTTCCGGAGCTCCGCCGGAGGGGCCATCCACCATGGAGGGCTTCTACATCATCACCATAGCCCCTCCAATGAAGTGTGAGTAGTTTACTTCAGACCTTCGGGTCCATAGTTAGTAGCTAGATGGCTTCTTCTCTCTTTTTGGATCTCAATACAATGTTCTCCCCCTCTCTCGTGGAGATCTATTCGATGTAATCTTATTTTTGCGGTGTGTTTGTTGAGACCGATGAATCATGGGTTTATGATCCAGCTTATCTATGGAAAATATTTGATTCTTCTATGAATTCTTTTATGTATGATTGAGTTATCTTTGCAAGTCTCTTCGAATTATCCGTTTGGTTTGGCCAACTAGATTGGTAGTTCTTGCAATGGGAGAAGTGCTTAGCTTTGGGTTCAATCTTGCGGTGACCTTACCCAGTGACAGAAAGGGTTGCAAGGCACGTATTGTATTGTTGCCATCGAGGATAACAAGATGGGGTATTTATCATATTGCATGAATTTATTCCTCTACATCATGTCATCTTGCTTAAGGCGTTACTCTGTTTTTAACTTAATACTCTAGATGCATGCTGGATAGCGGTCGATGAGTGGAGTAATAGTAGTAGATGCAGAATCGTTTCGGTCTACTTGTCACGGACGTGATGCCTATATACATGATCATTGCCTGGATAACCTCATAACTATGCTCAATTCTGTCAATTGCTCAACAGTAATTTGTTCACCCACCGTAGAATACTTATGCTCTTTAGAGAAGCCACTAGTGAAACCTATGGCCCCCGGGTCTATTCTTATCATATCAATCTCCATCACTTTATTTACTTGCTTTGCTTTTACTTTTTACTTTGCATCTTTATACCAAAAATACCAAAAATATTATCTCTATCAGATCTCACCCTCGTAAGTGACCGTGAAGGGATTGACAACCCCTAAGCGTTGGTTGCGAGTAGCTATCATTTTGTGCAGGTACGAGGGACTTGCGCGTGGTCTCCTACTGGATTGATACCTTGGTTCTCAAAAACTGAGGGAAATACTTACACTACTGTGCTGCATCATCCTCTCCTCTTCGGGGAAATCCAACGCAAGCTCGAGACGTAGCAAGAAGAATTTCTGGCGCCGTTGCCGGGGAGGCTTACGCAAAAGTCAATATACCAAGTACCCATCACAATCCCTATCTCTTGCATTACATTATTTGCCATTTGCCTCTCGTTTTCCTCTCCCCCACTTCACCTTTGCCGTTTTATTCGCCCTCTCTTTCCCAATCTCCTCCTCTTTTTCCCTTCGCCTTTTGTTTGCTCGTGTGTTAGTTGCTTGCTTGTCGCTATGTCGAATTCCTTATCCGCTCCTATGTCTCCCGAGTTTGAAGTTCTTCACTTCAAGCAACGGCAAGGAGAAAATTTAAAAGATGCTTGGTATAGGATGATGGAATCTTATTATAAGTGTACCCTAGAGGTGAACTTTAGAATTCTTCTTCGCAATTTTTATGTTGGGTTAAATATGACGCATAGACAACTCTTGGATTGCATTGCCAAGGGAAATTTTATTGAAATTGATCCCAGTATTGCGCATGAAATTATAGAGGGAATAGTGGGAACACTACCCCAAAAGGGAGGATCTCATCCTACCCAGGAAGAAACCCAAGTGTTTGAGAAGATTTGCGAAGTAACAAATTTTTTACAAAAGTCTCTTGAGCCTCTTAATAGTGTTAGCAGAAATCTTCACCGCATGAATATGTTGATTACTCTTTGTAATAAGCGGTTGGATTCTTTAGATCTAAAAATTTCCGAGTATGAAGGGAAGCGGCAAGAACCACCCGTATTCGAGCATGACTCCGCTAAAAAATTGAAAATTAAAGATAGTAATACCTAGATCTATCCTTGCTTTTATGCCTAGCTAGGGGCGTTAAACGATAGCGCTTGTTGGGAGGCAACCCAATTTTATTTTGTGTTTTTTGTTTTTGGTTCTGGTTAGGAATAAATAATCCATCTAGCCTATGTTTAGATGTGGTTTTATGTTTTAATTAGTGTTTGTGCCAAGTAGAACCTATAGGATAAGCTATGATGATAGTTGATTTGATTCTGCTGAAAAACAGAAACTTTGCGCTCACGAGAAAAAAATCAATAAATCACAGGAACGTGCGTTTGCATTGATTCTTTTTGCTGCTGATCAACAAACAAATTTTACAGTACGTACTATTTTGGTTGGAATTTTTAGAGTTCCAGAAGTTTGCGTTAGTTACAGATTGCTACAGACTGTTCTGTTTTTGACAGATTCTGTTTTTCGTGTGTAGTTTGCTTATTTCAATGCATCTATGGCAAATAAATTAGTTTATAATCCATAGAGAAGTTGGAATACAGTAGGTTTAACACCAATATAAATAAAGAATGAGTTAATTACAGTACCTTAAAGTAGTCTTTTGTTTTCTTTCTCTATCGGAGCTCACGAGATTTCTATTGAGTTTTGTGTTGTGAAGTTTTCAAGTTTTGGGTGAGTTCTTTTGATGGATTGTGGAACAAGGAGTGGCAAGAGCCTAAGCTTGGGGATACCCATGGCACCCCCAAGATAATCCAAGGACACCAAAAAGTCAAAGCTTGGGGATGCCCCGGAAGGCATCCCCTCTTTCGTCCACTTCCATCGGTAATTTATTGGAGCTATATTTTTATTCACCAACATGATATGTGTTTTGCTTGGAGCGTCTTGTATTATTTGTGTCTTTGCTTGTTAGTTTACCACAATCATCCTTGCTGTACACACCTTTTGAGAGAGCCATACATGATTTGGAATTTGATAGAATACTCTTTGTGCTTCACTTATATCTTTTGAGCTTGATAGTTGCTCATAGTGCTTCACTTATATCTTTTTGAGCGTGATAATTTTTGCTCTAGTACTTCACTTAGATCTTTTAGAGCACGGTGGTGGATTTGTTTTAAAGAAACTTGATCTCTCATGCTTCACTTAGATTATTTTGAGAGTCGTTAATAGCATGGTAATTTGCTTAATGTTAATATACTTGGTGTTCAAGATATGTGAAACTTTCTTTTGAGTGCGTTGAATACTAAGATAAGTTTGATGCTTGATAATTGTTTTGAGATATGGAGGTAATAATATCAAAGTCATGCTAGTTGAGTAGTTGTGAATTTGAGAAATACTTGTGTTGAAGTTTGTAAGTCCCGTAGCATGCACGTATGGTTAAAGTTGTGTAACAAATTTGAAACATGAAGTGTACCTGGCTTGTGCATCCTTATGAGTGGCGGTCGGGGACGAGCGATGGTCTTTTCCTACCAATCTATCCCCCTAGGAGCATGCGCGTAGTACTTGATTTTTGATGACTTCTAAATTTTTGCAATAAGTATATGAGTTCTTTTGACTAATGTTGAGTCCATGGATTATACGCACTTTTACCTTTCCGCCATTGCTAGCCTCTTCGGTACCGTGCATTGCCCTTTCTCACATTGAGAGTTGGCGCAAACTTCGCCGGTGCATCCAAACTCCGTGATACGATACGCTCTATCACACATAAACCTCCCTATATCTTCCTCAAAACAGCCACCATACCTACCTATTATGGCATTTCCATAGCCATTCCAAGATATATTGCCATGCAACTTTCCACCCTTCCGTTCATCATTATTATGACATACATTACTTTTGTCATATTGCCATTGCATGATCATGTAGTTGACATCGTATTTGTGGCAAAGCCACCATGCATTATTTTTCATACATGTCACTCTTGATTCATTGCACCATCCCGGTACACCGCCGGAGGCATTCATATAGAGTCATACCTTGTTCTAGTTTCGAGTTGTAATCCTCATGTTGTAATCAATAGAAGTGTGATGATCATCATTATTAGAGCATTGCCCAAATAAAAAAAAAAAGAGAAAGGCCAAAAAAAAGAAAGGCCCAAAAAAAAGAAAAGAAAAGGGCAATGCTACTATCTCTTTTTCCACACTTGTGCTTCAAAGTAGCACCATGTTCTTCATGTAGTGAGTCTCATATTTTGTGCTTCAAAGTAGCACCTCGTTCTTCATGTAGTGAGTCTCATATATTGTGCTTCAAAGTAGCACCATGTTTTTCATATAGTGAGTCTCATAAGTTGTCTTTTTCATACTAGTGGGAATTTTTCATTATAGAACTTGGCTTGTATATTCCTACGATGGGCTTCCTCAAATGCCCTAGGTCTTCATGAGCAAGCAAGTTGGATGCACACCCACTAGTTTTCTTTTGTTGAGCATTCATAGCTCTAGTGCATCCGTTGCATGGCAATCCCTACTCCTCATGTTGACATCAATTGATGGGCATCTCCATAGCCCTTTGATTATCCTCGTTAATGTGAGACTTTCTCCTTTTTTGTCTTCTCCACACAATCCCCATCATCATATTCTATTCCACCCATAGTGCTATATCCATGGCTCACGCTCATGTATTGCGTGAAGGTTGAAAAAGTTTGAGATTATTTAAGTATGAAACAATTGCTTGGCTTGTCATCGGGGGTATAGAAGTTGGGAACATCTTTGTGTGACGAAAATGAAGCATAGCCTAACTATATGATTTTCCAGGGATGAACTTTCTTTGGCCATGTTATTTTGAGATGACATAATTATTTTGATTAGTGTGCTTGAAGTATTATTATTTTTATGTCAATATGAACTTTTGTCTTGAATCTTTCGGATCTGAATATTCATATCACAATTAAGAAGATTTACATTGAAATAATGCCAAAGTATCACTCCGCATCAAAAATCCTCTTTTTATCATTTACCTACTCGAGGACGAGCAGGAATTAAGCTTGGGGATGCCTGATACGTCTCCAACGTATCTATAATTTTTGATTGCTCCATGCTACTTTATCTATTGTTTTGGACTATAATGGGCTTTATTTTCCACTTTTATATTATTTTTGGGACTAACCTATTAACCGGAGGCCCAGCCCAGAATTGCTGTTTTTTGCCTATTTCAGTGTTTCGAAGAAACGGAATATCAAACGGAGTCCAAACGGAATGAAACCGTCGGAAACGTGATCTTCTCACCGAACGTGATCCAGGAGACTTGGACCCTACTCCAAGAAGTGCCAGAGGCGGTCACGTGGGTGGGGGGCGCGCCCCCTACCTCGTGGGCCCCCTGACGCTCCACCGACATACTCCTTCCTCCTATATACACCTACGCACCCCAACAGATCGGGGACAGAGCCAAAAACCTAATTCCACCGCCGTAACTTCCTGTATCCACGAGATCCCATCTTGGGGCCTGTTCCGGAGCTCCACCGGAGGGGTCATCCACCATGGAGGGCTTCTACATCATCACCATAGGCCCTCCGATG
Organism: Triticum aestivum; assembly: GCF_018294505.1. Taxonomy (NCBI): domain Eukaryota; kingdom Viridiplantae; phylum Streptophyta; class Magnoliopsida; order Poales; family Poaceae; genus Triticum; species Triticum aestivum. The sequence continues at coordinate 28,603,025 of NC_057810.1, forward strand.
AAGTGTGAGTAGTTTACTTCAGACCTTCGGGTCCATAGTTAGTAGCTAGATAGCTTCTTCTCTCTTTTTGGATCTCAATACAATGTTCTCCCCCTCTCTCGTGGAGATCTATTCGATGTAATCTTATTTTTGCGGTGTGTTTGTTGAGACCGATGAATCGTGGGTTTATGATCCAGCTTATCTATGGAAAATATTTGATTCTTCTCTGAATTCTTTTATGTATGATTGAGTTATCTTTGCAAGTCTCTTCGAATTATCCGTTTGGTTTGGCCAACTAGATTGGTAGTTCTTGCAATGGGAGAAGTGCTTAGCTTTGGGTTCAATCTTGCGGTGACCTTACCAAGTGACAGAAATGGTTGCAAGGCACGTATTGTATTGTTGCCATCAAGGATAACAAGATGGGGTATTTATAATATTACATGAATTTATTCCTCTACATCATGTCATCTTGCTTAAGGCGTTACTCTGTTTTTAACTTAATACTCTAGATGCATGTTGGATAGCGGTCGATGAGTGGAGTAATAGTATTAGATGCAGAATCATTTCGGTCTACTTGTCACGGACGTGATGCCTATATACATGATCATTGCCTGGATAACCTCATAACTATGCTCAATTCTGTCAATTGCTCAACAGTAATTTGTTCACCCACCGTAGAATACTTATGCTCTTTAGAGAAGCCACTAGTGAAACCTATGGCCCCCGGGTCTATTCTTATCATATCAATCTCCATCACTTTATTTACTTGCTTTGCTTTTACTTTTTACTTTGCATCTTTATACCAAAAATACCAAAAATATTATCTCTATCAGATCTCACCCTCGTAAGTGACCGTGAAGGGATTGACAACCCCTAAGCGTTGGTTGCGAGTAGCTATCGTTTTGTGCAGGTACGAGGGACTTGCGCGTGGTCTCCTACTGGATTGATACCTTGGTTCTCAAAAACTGAGGGAAATACTTACGCTACTGTGCTGCATCATCCTCTCCTCTTCGGGGAAATCCAACGCAAGCTCGAGACATAGCAAGAAGAATTTCTGGCGCCGTTGCCGGGGAGGCTTACGCAAAAGTCAACATACCAAGTACCCATCACAATCCCTATCTCTCGCATTACATTATTTGCCATTTGCCTCTCGTTTTCCTCTCCCCCACTTCACCTTTGCCGTTTTATTCGCCCTCTCTTTCCCAATCTCCTCCTCTTTTTCCCTTCGCCTTTTGTTTGCTCGTGTGTTAGTTTGCTTGCTTGTCGCTATGTCGAATTCCTCATCCGCTCCTATGTCTCCCGAGTTTGAAGTTCTTCACTTCAAGCAACGGCAAGGAGAAAATTTAAAAGATGCTTGGTATAGGATGATGGAATCTTATCGTAAGTGTACCCTAGAGGTGAACTTTAGAATTCTTCTTCGCAATTTTTATGTTGGGTTAAATATGACGCATAGACAACTCTTGGATTGCATTGCCAAGGGAAATTTTATTGAAATTGATCCCCGTATTGCGCATGAAATTATAGAGGTAATAGTGGGAACACTACCCCAAAAGGGAGGATCTCATCCTACCCAGGAAGAAACCCAAGTGTTTGAGAAGATTTGCGAAGTAACAATTTTTTTACAAAAGTCTCTTGAGCCTCTTAAAAGTGTTAGCAGAAATCTTCACCGCATGAATATGTTGATTACTCTTTGTAATAAGTGGTTGGATTCTTTAGATCTAAAAATTTCCGAGTATGAAGGGAAGCGGCAAGAACCACCCGTATTCGAGCATGACTCCGCTAAAAAATTGAAAATTAAAGATAGTAATACCTAGATCTATCCTTGCTTTTATGCCTAGCTAGGGGCGTTAAACGATAGCGCTTGTTGGGAGGCAACCCAATTTTATTTTGTGTTTTTTGTTTTTGGTTCTGGTTAGGAATAAATAATCCATCTAGCCTATGTTTAGATGTGGTTTTATGTTTTAATTAGTGTTTGTGCCAAGTAGAACCTATAGGATAAGCTATGATGATAGTTGATTTGATTCTGCTGAAAAACAGAAACTTTGCGCTCACGAGAAAAAATTCAATAAATCACAGGAACGTGCGTTTGCATTGATTCTTTTTGTTGCTGATCAATAAACAAATTTTCCAGTACGTACTATTTTGGTTGGAATTTTTAGAGTTCCAGAAGTTTGCGTTAGTTACAGACTGCTACAGACTGTTCTGTTTTTGACAGATTCTGTTTTTCGTGTGTTGTTTGCTTATTTCAATGCATCTATGGCTAATAAATTAGTTTATAATCCATGGAGAAGTTGGAATACAGTAGGTTTAACACCAATATAAATAAATAATGAGTTAATTACAGTACCTTAAAGTAGTATTTTGTTTTCTTTCTCTATCGGAGCTCACGAGATTTCTATTGAGTTTTGTGTTGTGAAGTTTTCAAGTTTTGGGTGAATTCTTTTGATGGATTGTGGAACAAGGAGTGGCAAGAGCCTAAGCTTGGGGATACCCATGGCACCCCCAAGATAATCCAAGGACACCAAAAAGTCAAAGCTTGGGGATGCCCCGGAAGGCATCCCCTCTTTCGTCCACTTCCATCGGTAATTTACTTGGAGCTATATTTTTATTCACCAACATGATATGTGTTTTGCTTGGAGCGTCTTGTATTATTTGTGTCTTTGCTTGTTAGTTTACCACAATCATCCTTGCTGTACACACCTTTTGAGAGAGCCATACATGATTTGGAATTTGATAGAATACTCTATGTGCTTCACTTATATCTTTTGAGCTTGATAGTTGCTCATAGTGCTTCACTTATATCTTTTTGAGCGTGATAATTTTTTGCTCTAGTACTTCACTTAGATCTTTTAGAGCACGGTGGTGGATTTGTTTTAAAGAAACTTGATCTCTCATGCTTCACTTAGATTATTTTGAGAGTCGTTAATAGCATGGTAATTTGCTTAATGTTAATATACTTGGTGTTCAAGATATGTGAAACTTTCTTTTGAGTGCGTTGAATACTAAGATAAGTTTGATGCTTGATAATTGTTTTGAGATATGGAGGTAATAATATCAAAGTCATGCTAGTTGAGTAGTTGTGAATTTGAGAAATACTTGTGTTGAAGTTTGTAAGTCCCGTAGCATGCACGTATGGTTAAAGTTGTGTAACAAATTTGAAACATGAAGTGTACCTGGCTTGTGCATCCTTATGAGTGGCGGTCGGGGACGAGCGATGGTCTTTTCCTACCAATCTATCCCCCTAGGAGCATGCGCGTAGTACTTGATTTTTGATGACTTCTAAATTTTTGCAATAAGTATATGAGTTCTTTTGACTAATGTTGAGTCCATGGATTATACGCACTTTTACCTTTCCGCCATTGCTAGCCTCTTCGGTACCGTGCATTGCCCTTTCTCACATTGAGAGTTGGCCGCAAACTTCGCCGGTGCATCCAAACTCCGTGATACGATACGCTCTATCACACATAAACCTCCCTATATCTTCCTCAAAACAGCCACCATACCTACCTATTATGGCATTTCCATAGCCATTCCGAGATATATTGCCATGCAACTTTCCACCGTTCCGTTCATCATTATTATGACATACATTACTTTTGTCATATTGCCATTGCATGATCATGTAGTTGACATCGTATTTGTGGCAAAGCCACCATGCATTATTTTTCATACATGTCACTCTTGATTCATTGCACCATCCCGGTACACCGCCGGAGGCATTCATATAGAGTCATACCTTGTTCTAGTTTCGAGTTGTAATCCTCATGTTGTAATCAATAGAAGTGTGATGATCATCATTATTAGAGCATTGCCCAAATAAAAAAAAGAAAAAAAAGAGAAAGGCCAAAAAAAAAGAAAGGCCCAAAAAAAAGAAAAGAAAAGGGCAATGCTACTATCTCTTTTTCCACACTTGTGCTTCAAAGTAGCACCATGTTCTTCATGTAGTGAGTCTCATATTTTGTGCTTCAAAGTAGCACCTCGTTCTTCATGTAGTGAGTCTCATATATTGTGCTTCAAAGTAGCACCATGTTTTTCATATAGTGAGTCTCATAAGTTGTCTTTTTCATACTAGTGGGAATTTTTCATTATAGAACTTGGCTTGTATATTCCTACGATGGGCTTCCTCAAATGCCCTAGGTCTTCATGATCAAGCAAGTTGGATGCACACCCACTAGTTTTATTTTGTTGAACATTCATGGCTCTAGTGCATCCGTTGCATGGCAATCCCTACTCCTCATGTTGACATCAATTGATGGGCATCTCCATAGCCCTTTGATTATCCTCGTTAATGTGAGACTTTCTCCTTTTTTGTCTTCTCCACACAATCCCCATCATCATATTCTATTCCACCCATAGTGCTATATCCATGGCTCACGCTCATGTATTGCGTGAAGGTTGAAGAAGTTTGAGATTATTTAAGTATGAAACAATTGCTTGGCTTGTCATCGGGGGTATAGAAGTTGGGAACATCTTTGTGTGACGAAAATGAAGCATAGCCTAACTATATGATTTTCCAGGGATGAACTTTCTTTGGCCATGTTATTTTGAGATGACATAATTATTTTGATTAGTGTGCTTGAAGTATTATTATTTTTATGTCAATATGAACTTTTGTCTTGAATCTTTCAGATCTGAATATTCATATCACAATTAAGAAGATTTACATTGAAATAATGCCAAAGTATCACTCCGCATCAAAAATCCTCTTTTTATCATTTACCTACTCGAGGACGAGCAGGAATTAAGCTTGGGGATGCCTGATACGTCTCCAATGTATCTATAATTGTTGATTGCTCCATGCTACTTTATCTATTGTTTTGGACTATAATGGGCTTTATTTTCCACTTTTATATTATTTTTGGGACTAACCTATTAACCGGAGGCCCAGCCCAGAATTGCTGTTTTTTGCCTATTTCAGTGTTTCGAAGAAACAGAATATCAAACGGAGTCCAAACGGAATGAAACCTTCAGAAACGTGATCTTCTCACCGAACGTGATCCAGGAGACTTGGACCCTACTCCAAGAAGTGCCAGAGGCGGTCATGGGGGTGGGGGCCCGCCCCCTACCTCGTGGGCCCCCTGACGCTCCACCAACGTACTCCTTCCTCCTATATACACCTACGCACCCCAACAGATCGGGGACAGAGCCAAAAACCTAATTCCACCGCCGTAACTTCCTGTATCCACGAGATCCCATCTTGGGGCCTGTTCCGGAGCTCCACCGGAGGGGGCATCCACCACGGAGGGCTTCTACATCATCACCATAGCCCCTCCGATGAAGTGTGAGTAGTTTACTTCAGACCTTCGGGTCCATAGTTAGTAGCTAGATAGCTTCTTCTCTCTTTTTGGATCTCAATACAATGTTCTCCCCCTCTCTTATGGAGATCTATTCGATGTAATCTTCTTTTTGTGGTGTGTTTGTTGAGATCGATGAATCGTGGGTTTATGATCCAGCTTATCTATGGAAAATATTTGATTCTTCTCTGAATTCTTTTATGTATGATTGAGTTATCTTTGCAAGTCTCTTCGAATTATCCGTTTGGTTTGCCCAACTAGATTGGTAGTTCTTGCAACGGGAGAAGTGCTTAGCTTTGGGTTCAATCTTGCGGTGACCTTACCCAGTGACAGAAAGGGTTGCAAGGCCCGTGTTGTATTGTTGCCATCGAGGATAACAAGATGGGGTATTTATCATATTGCATGAATTTATTCCTCTACATCATGTCATCTTGCTTAAGGTGTTACTCTGTTTTTAACTTAATACTCTAGATGCATGCTGGATAGCGATCGATGAGTGGAGTAATAGTAGTAGATGCAGAATCGTTTCGCTCTACTTGTCAGAGGCGTGATGCCTATATACATGATCATTGCCTGGATAACCTCATAACTATGCTCAATTCTGTCAATTGCTCAACAGTAATTTGTTAACCCACCGTAGAATACTTATGCTCTTGAGAGAAGCCACTAGTGAAACCTATGGCCCCCGGGTCTATTCTTATCATATCAATCTCCATCACTTTATTTACTTGCTTTGCTTTTACTTTTTACTTTGCATCTTTATACCAAAAATACCAAAAATATTATCTCTATCAGATCTCACCCTCGTAAGTGACCGTGAAGGGATTGACAACCCCTAAGCGTTGGTTGTGAGTAGCTATCATTTTGTGCAGGTACGAGGGACTTGCGCGTGGTCTCCTACTGGATTGATACCTTGGTTCTCAAAAACTGAGGGAAATACTTACGCTACTGTGCTACATCATCCTCTCCTCTTCGGGGAAATCCAACGCAAGCTCGAGACGTAGCAGCCAACATGCTATTAGAATGACTATGATGTGGTATGATGGGATGGCATCCTCCTTTGAATGAATCGAGTGACTCGACTTGGCACATGTTCACGTATGTAGTTGAATCAAATCAACACAGCCTTCACAATATTTATGTTCATGGTGGATTATATCCCACTCATGCTTATGCTCGGTGTGAATTAATTTTAATGCATGCTTACGACTGTTGTCGCTCTCTCAGTTGGCCGCTTCCCAGTATTTTGCTAGCCTTCACCTGTACTAAGCGGGAATACTGCTTGTGCATCCAAACTCCTTAAACCCCAAAGTTGTTCCATATGAGTCCACTATACCTACCTTTATGCGGTATCTACCTGCCGTTCCAAGTAAATTTGTATGTGCCAAACTCCAAACCTTCAAATGAAATCCTGTTTTGTATGCTCGAGAAGCTCATGTTACAACTAGGGCTGCCTATATCTTCCATGCTAGGTGGGTTATTCTCAAGAGGAGTGGACTCCGCTCCTCATTCACGAGAAAGGGCCGGTAACCGGGATGCCCAGTCCCATGATCCAAAAAGATCAAAGCAAATCAAAATAATTAAACAAAACTCCCCCAGGGCTGTTGTATGTTGGAGGCACTCGTTGTTTCGAGCAAGCCATGGATTGATGCTTGTTGGTGGTTGGGGGAGTATAAACCTTTACCATTCTGTTTGGGAACTGCCTATATTGCATTTAGTATGGAAGATACAGCCATCTCATAGGTGTTGAATTGACAGCGAAAGTATGCCGCTCAAAATGTTATTCAATCTCTACTTTAAAATCGAGCTCTGGCACCTCTACAAATCACTGCTTCCCTCTACGAAGGGCCTATCTATTTACTTTTATGTTGAGTCATCACCTTCTTATTAAAAGCACCCGTTGAAGAGCGCACTGTCATTTGCATTCATTATTATTGATTTATATTGTGTATGACTTGACTGGATCTCTTTTACCATGAATTACAATGTTTAGTCAGTCCTTGATCTTTAAAGGTGCTCTGCATTTATGTTTTGCAGTCTCAGAAAGGGCTAGCGAGATACCATTTTGTTATATCATGTTATGATTGTTTTCAGAAAGTGTTATCATCCGAGTTTTATTATTATTGCTCGCTAGCTGATTATGCTGTTGATATGAGTAATTGTGAGACCCAAGTGTTATTGTTAGTATGGTTAGTTCATAATATTTGCTGAAACTTGAATGCTGGCTTTTCATGTTTACAACAACAAGAGCAAACAGAGTTTGTAAAAGTTTTTCTTTATCACTTTCAGTTTATCAACTGAATTGCTTGAGGACAAGCAAAGGTTTAAGCTTGGGGGAGTTGATACGTCTCCAACGTATCTACTTTTCGAAACACTTTTGCCCTTGTTTTGGACTCTAACTTGCATGATTTGAATGAAACTAACCCGGACTGACGCTGTTTTCAGCAGAGCTGCCATGGTCTTGTTTTATGTGTAGAAAAGAAAAGTTCTCGGAATGACCTGCAAATCCACGGAGGCACTTTTTGGAATTAATAAGAATTTCTGGGCGAAAGAAATACACCAGGGGGCCCAGGGCCTGTCCACGAGACAGGGGGGCGCCCCCCTGTAGGGTGCGCCCCCCTATCTCGTGGGCCCCCTAGACCTCCGCCGACCTTAACTCCAACTTTATATCTTCCGTCTCGCGGAGAAAAAAATCAGAGAGAAAGTTTCATCGCGTTTTACGACACGGAGCCGCCGCCAAGCCCTAATCTCTCTCGGGAGGGCTGATCTGGAGTCCGTTCGGGGCTCCGGAGAGGGGGATTCGTCGCCATCGTCATCATCAACCTTCCTCCATCACCAATTTCATGATGCTTACCGCTGTGCGTGAGTAATTCCATCGTAGGCTTGCTGGACGGTGATGGGTTGGATGAGATTTACCATGTAATCAAGTAAGTTTTGTTAGGGTTTGATCCCTAGTATCCACTATGTTCTGAGATTGACGTTGCTATGACTTTGCTATGCTAAATGCTTGTCACTAGGGCCCGAGTGCCATGATTTCAGATCTGAACCTATTATGTTTTCATCAATATATGTGTGTTCTTGATCCTATCTTGCAAGTCTATAGTCACCTATTATGTGTTATGATCCGACAACCCCGAAGTGACAATAATCGGGACACTTCTCGGTGATGACCGTAGTTTGAGGAGTTCATGTATTCACCATGTGTTAATGCTTTGGTCCGGTTCTCTATTAAAAGGAGGCCTTAATATCCCTTAGTTTCCACTAGGACCCCGCTGCCACGGGAGGGTAGGACAAAAGATGTCATGCAAGTTCTTTTCCATAAGCACGTATGACTATTTATGGAATACATGCCTACATTACATTGATGAATTGGAGCTAGTTCTATATCACCCTATGTTATAACTATTGCATGAGGAATCGCATCCGGCATAATTATCCATCACTGATCCATTGCCTACGAGCTTTTCACATATTGTTCTTCGCTTATTTACTTTTCCGCTGCTACTATTACAACTACTACAAAAACCCAAAAATATTTATCTTTACTGTTGCTACCGTTACCATTACTATCATTATTGCTCGACTTCCCGAAGAGGCGAAGAGCCAATCGCAAAGTTAATATTTTGGAGATGCCAAGCGCAAGGTTATAGGAGAACGAGTAGTAGGTGCCGCGTCATTTATAAATAAAGTTTTTTTCTTCAATGGCACGTACGCAATATGATAGGTTCATATGGAGAGAAAAGGAAACCGCTCCACTATATACATAGTCAGGACGGGCCAGCCTACACAGTTGCTTGCTGGGGTTGCTCTCTTCACACTCTCTCGCACAAAACGACTGTGGCCACATCTCTAACATCCTGGAGGATCACCTTCCGCCGGGGGAAGGGGTGGATGCTTAGTGTTGATGCGGTCGTCGTCGCCGACGGTGAAAACCCACTGTTGGCACGTCCCGATCAAGGGTCCCCGCCGTTCTCTCTCACAAAGCCAGTGAGGTTGCCTTCGTCCCTTGCTCACTGCCGCGACGTGGGCAGTTGCCACCTCCCACCGCCCTCCTCAAGGTTGAGCTACGTCCTAACATCCCTCAGGTACAACTCCCTTTACAGCCAGCTTGCACCACTGCTCCAGCTACCCACATCACTCCATGTGGATATTTCTCTACTTCTTTGCCCCGCACATACCTCTACTGGCTTCTACGTACTGTATTTTTGTGAGTTTATGTCTCATCAACTAGTCCCAGCAATCTTATTCTAATCACGCTTCTTTAATTTCTTTGCCAGAGGGATGCTCATCTCGATTTTGGTGAAACTGCACAAAATGATCCGATGGTCAAAAGGTTGCAAACTTCATTTTTTAGGAAGTTCGAACGTTGCCAGCAAATTGAAGCCTGGTTAGGGTTCACGGTTCAAGGGCTAGGGACTGCATGGATCGTTTTTTTCTTTAGTTGCCTTTGTTCCAAAATAAGTATCAACTGTAGTAGTAGTACAACTTTGTACTAAAGTTTGCATACAGTTGAGACACTTATTTTGGAACGGAGGGAGTACATATTTTCTATGATCTGTCAATCATTGAGATGCAATAGCATGCATATTAGTCTCCTTTGTATTTGATGAAATGTTGCAACGGGCAACCTTGGATGCAAGATACATGTAACAGAAGCTAGAAGCTTCATAGCACTGTACAAATTTATCTCGCTGATAAATTACAGTACGTACTATACTAGCACTTCCTCCGTTCCTAAATATAAGTCTTTGTAGAGATTTCACCATGAACCACATGCGGATGTATATAGATGCATTTTAAGTGTATATTCATTCATTTTGTTCCGTATGCAGTTCACCTAGTGGAATCTCTACAAAGACTTATCTACTAGTAATAGCTAGCCCCCACTACTAGGAATTCTCTATCCTATCCTTGAGCCACATCATCAAAATTAATGTAGCCGTTAGATGAACTAAATCAGTCCATAATAGCCGTCTGATCTAGACGTTGAGAGGCTCCGCACTAAGCCACATGCAAGCATGTAGAAATACCGTCGCATGCATGTGAGTGGGTTTTAAATCACATCAACATGTCTGCATGCAAGCATGCACCGGTAGCATGCATGTAAGTGAGCTTTTAAGTCCCATTAACATGTCAAAAAGAAAAATATAATCCCATTATGCAGTAGGAGTTGGCTGATCTTTTTTCCTTACGTGGGATGATCTAAATGATGATGAGAGTTTATTTAGTTTGGCTACCACATTTGTAATGCGGCTATAGAGTTTTTTTAGTTCTATGAAATCGATAATTTTGCGTAGAGAGATATACGGTTGTTCCGCGACAACGCGCGGGGACTCATCTAGTAATATTTTGGAACGGAGGGAGTACTTTGTAAAGAGTTAGGTGTCGCACGGTGTCCAGAAAATATGGTGATAGTGTGAGGTGGGCCATGTAATCACTAAGCCTGCATGTTTTCACTGCTCTTGCACTCCTCCGCTGTAAGAATGGAGAAAATTGTAATCTACTAGTACCTCCTTTCGCTGAAAGCGTGGGACATCCAGCAGTCCTACCACCTCAGTAATAAAGACCAATGAGCCATCAAATCACATAGACCCAGCAGTAAGTTGGACGGACGAAGCAACCATCATTCTTGCGCCAGTGAGAGGTCGTGTCCGCTCTGCCCGAGCATGAATGCGACACCAATTCTTTGGAGCGCCACTGTCCGTTTCGGGCAAGAAGCGCGCGCGGGCGATGGAGGGGCTTTGGGTGGGCCAGGCTGGTCAGGAGCGGGTGTGGCAGCTGTTCGCATGTCCCTACCGGACACGCCCGTAAATGAGAGGATGCATCGACTCTCGCGGCTAAAATCATACACCACACACCATCTCTCTGTAGGAGTAGGTCGATCTATCACTCTCTCTAACACACACATGTTGTTAAACACACACACGCACACACACACACACACACACACACCTTGGTCCTGTTGCACCTTCTAACGTGACTTATTACACCTAGACGGAGGGAGTATTAAGTATATGAGATACGGTGGCACACTGACTTAAGTCGAATACAAGTGCCCAAAATTGTGTGCATGTTATAATAAGGATTCACTTAAAATAGTACGTGAGCGAACACAGGGATCAATTGGACAATGTTCCTGAGCAGTAGCGAGATGTGTGAGGTAAGATACACCACTGGCGCTTTTAATTTTTCTTATTAATTTGTTTGTTTCACCCTCTGACTGGTGGGACCCAACATACTACATGGAGAGATGTAAGGTGACTAAGGCTGCATTATTTCTGCACCACTGTGGATAGTCTTACCACCAAAGCCACATGACACGATTATGATTGAAATCCCAATGACTCCCCCCCAGACAAAAAAACACGACATGCTTGTCACACGAATGCAAGAATGTATAAAAGGTTATTTTCCTCTCGTTGAACATAACGGGAAGGTTGTGTAGCTGGTTAGCCTGTTCGCTCATCAAACTTGAGGTCTCGGGTTCGATAACTACACTTGAGCATAATTTGTGCCAGGAGGATTCTTTGACTGGTCAAAATGGATGGATACAGAGCTATATGATCTCGTAGTGACTGTATAATCACCTCATCACGTATAAGCTGCAGCCTCGGCACTTGTTTTCTAGGGTTTGCACGCTTCACACTCTCTCTCCAGTATATATATACACGCTGGAGCCTCAATGCTTGTAGTTGCTCTCTTCAAACTCTCTCGCCCTCTCCAGATCTAAACAAGACTTCGTTGGCCTCTCTCTCCCCTCGCTGCTGCTCAAAGAGCCGGCAGGATCCGTCCACTGGGAAGGGAAGGAGGCTTAACGCTGTCGCCGTCGGTGAGGGAGGGAATCCACTACCGGCACAACTGTTCACTTTCACCCAGCGGCGCCGCGGGAGGGCCTCCGACCCCTTCTTCTTCGTCGCCGTCTCGTCGCCCACCGAACCACGCCCCAAGAACCTTAAGGTATAATTTACTTACTCCACATGCATTGCTCTAGCTGCATGTATACCATGTATCTAGGACGTGGTTCAAAGAGGAAAGGAGTGGGGGAAAGTAGTGGGAAAAGTTGTATATAACATGAATCTAGGACGTGGTTCAAAGAGGAAATGAAGGGGGAAAGTTGTATAGCATGAATCTAGGATGTGGTTCAAAGAGGAAAGGAATGGGGGAAAGTAGTGGGGAAAGTTGTATCGCATAAATCTAGGACGTGGTTCAAATAGGAAAGGAAGGGGCGAAAGTACTAGTACAGACTGGCTATCCAGCACCTACGTTGGTCAAAAAGGGAAAACAATAACAAATGCAATACGCAAATCTGTAACGAACTGATCTTTTGTTTTGGGGGACAAGGTTGTAGAGTTTGAGCAGGACTAGATTTGCTGCGCTCACATAGGGAGAGGTGTCTAAAGATAAAAAAACTGGGACCAACACAAATATGCTCCTTGGTTGTTTGTTCTTTGTTGCAATAGACTGTGCATGACCACAGTATATCGATAGATGCACATGGTGCTGGTGCGTCCACTATCCCGTGCAACTCATTAGCTGTTGTTAATCTAAGGCCCTGTTTGGTTAAAAACTCCCTAGTCCCTACCTGCTTGGTTCCAGGGACTAAACATGGACTAGAGGTTATTAAATGACATGCTAAAAGACCATGTTACCCCTAGTAATGAACTAATAGAGACAAGGTGCGATGCATGGCAGGGGCAATTGTTGGAAAAAGTCCCAAAAAGACTCCCTCGGGGTCTTCTTCTTTTAGTCCCAAATGCCTACTTTTAGTCCCTAAAAGTCCCTCGTGTTCGGTTTAGATGTGACTGACACGGAATTTTTTAGTCCCTACACCAAAATGTCCCTGTAAACAAACACCCTCTAATAATGCCGCTGGAAAATTGATGCAATGCCACAGTTAAAAGCAAATTACATGTTCAACGAATTTTATTGTTAATATAATCTCTATGTTAATATTAATCAATGCCACCGTTTGAGAAATGCTACTGTCGCTTTCTTTCCCATTTAGATAAGGTAGATGCTTCTTTTTGTTGGCTTCTGTGTCATCCACCATTATTGACCACTAATTGTTTCCTTTGCACCTCTGTTTAAATAGGGTTATCTACTTCACCTCGTTGCCATTGTGACCTTTTGTTGCACTACACAAAACACTTTTGTTTTAAGAGTGTTTTGTGCAGTTCAACCAAAATGTCACACCGACAATGTTGCTTGATTGCTTGATCTTAGTGGAACTGCACAAGAGAAGATCTTACTTCCCATCCGTGTTGGCAAATTTGGTTCAGATCTTCTTCTTGTGAGTTGTTTGAATTCCGCATCATGAGAGGTCAGTACTAGCCTTCTTTCATATGATTCTGCAGTGTGCTTTCATATGTTGTGCTACTTGTATGATAATGTTGCTTGATTCTAGTGAACTGCCCAAATGGAGACAAGACTTCCAATCTGTATGTGCACCGTAATATCCCATTGAGGTAAGATAAGGATATTTCACAACTGTTGGCCTGTATTTTGCCACTTTCATTAGAAAATTCATGTCATTGTTTAGTGCTATACTTGTGCTCCCTAATTGACATGCCAAATCTTACATTGAAGGCGAAGCTTGTCTATTATTGAACCAAGTGATGAAGGGGAAGAACAAGCGGAAAAACAAAAATCAACTCCCGGTGCTGTAATGAAGCACTGGAACTGTGATGACACAAGTAATGATATAGTTTTGCATCTTAATTTATTGCTATGGCTGGAACGAGCAATTGTTTTGCCACTGATTTGATGACACTCTTAATGTAATACGTAATTATCTCTACTTGTGCAAACAGGGATCTTCTTTGAAGATACCATATATTTTAGTGGATCTGAACAAAAAGATGTTGGAAACATTAAACTAATCAAGGAGTATATAGTAAGCATGGCCACCATAGTAGATAACAACAGATGGTTCCAGAGAAGTGCTTGATCTGTATGCTCTACACAATAAGCCTCCTGACAAAGGTTGGTACTCGCCCACTAATTCATCCATATGATTGAGCTTTGTCATCTCTATAGGTGTTGTGCTACTGTTTAGATACTGTCATGAAAAAGTGGTATTGTCCTTGAGAAGTGCTTCATCTGTGCTGTTTTAAATATTTCCTTTCCTTTTTTCGAGAAAATAGGGATGCTAGCATTTATTTGTCCTCTTGTCCTTGCACAACAGGATCATCTTCCTCTGAAGAAGAATATGGAGTACGTAAAGTGACTAGTTCCGATTATGCCAGGATGAAGAAGCGTTATCTATCTTCTCATCAGAAGGAGCAGTTGAAGGATGGTTAGATTACTCCCCACAAGACCAAACTAACTTCAGCTCAGAAGGACTGACAAATCTCCATTTTTTTGCTGTGATGCGTGAGTACAATGTTGTTCTGGGATTCTCATGAGAAGGAGCAGTTGAAGGATGGTTACATTACTCCCCACAAGACCAAACTAACTTCAGCTCAGAAGGACTGACAATCTCCATTTTTTTGTTGTGATGCGCGAGTACAATGTTGATCTAGGATTCTTTCTGGTGAGTTCCATTTTTCTAAAGTGTGCTCTACATGGACCATGTAGGTGCCTGTTTAAACTGTCAATTCATAGTACAGTTTGCTTTATACTAATCACTTTTTTTGTATTTGTGCAAACAGGGGTGATCAGCTTGATTTCAATGGGAACTGCACAAAATGTTCATGAATACATCGAATCATTCATTTCCACCACAAGAAAGGAGGTGCCGATAAGTTCAAGGCATTGCAACATATAAGGGCGAAATCATACAAGCTACGCGCGAATTTGGTTGATTTTGGTGGAACTGCACAAAAAGAATAACTGGTTTATTTAGCACGAGGTGCCATGTCAATGTCTGAACTAATGGCAAACCCTGCCCATTCCACAATCGTAGGCATTTGATATTTTGGAATGGGCCAATCTTGTCAAATTTTTCTCATTGATTTTAATACATGTGTTTGATATTTTCGAATGGGACGCCCTTGCTGTGAGCAGCGTCGATCAAGTTTTTCTTTATTCTTTAGTTTGAAGTAAATATTGCCTCTGACATGTGAGTCATTGAGATGCATAATCATCGATTGTTTTGAATGTTCTCTATGAATTGCCAGCCCAGTGTGTTTGATTGCAATGTACAGAAACGCTAAAAAGCTGCTCAAACTCTTTGTACTCCTTCTGTTCCTTTTTACTTCGCACATTGTGAAAGTGCATACTTTTTTGTATAAGATTGGTCAAAGTAGAGATACTTTGACTGCCGACAAAACTTGTATAGGAAGGACCGGAGGGAGTACATGTGAAACTGCTGCAAACGAGGTGATCACCCTGGGAATAATGCTAGTACGTATTGTTTTGCATGTTCATCTAATGCCAGTGATACATGAATTCAAACTAATCGAAATAAATTCATTCATACACGGTCGGATTTCATATAAACATGCCGGATTTTATTACATTTCATACATTCTTCAACTAAAAAGGGGTGCGCTGGAGGTATAATTAATTAACCGAAGCTACCCACCGGTGTCCCGCTGAGCCGAACAGAAGCTTCAGTGACTTAACTGCAGGTGCAATTGCGTAACTGACATGTGGCCTGTTGGGCCAACATGTCAGTCAACCAACTGCACCAGCAGTTAAGTAGAAGCAATGTTCTTCTCCAGCGCAGCTCTCCGACTCCACGTCGCCGCCAAGAAGCTAACCGGCCGACAATGGTCAACCCGCCTAGCTTGGCTTCAATCGGAGGGTAGCAGCGGTGGCCTTACTTGGACCCGAGCGGCGCGACCTACCGTGTTCTACTCTTCCTCGTTTTCTGTATGGTGCAACCTTGTTGGCAACGGGGCGGGGCCTCGGCGGAGCCGGCGATGTCCTCTATCTCGTTGCCGGCGGGCGGCGCCTCGGCGGGGTGGTGGAAATCCTCCCCCACATTGCCGGCAGGGTGGGGCCTCGGCTGAGCCGGCGATGTCCTCTACCTTGTTGTTGGTGGGGCGGGGCCTCGGCGGAGCCGGCGGTGTCCTCTGCCTCATTGTTGGCACCGCGGGGCCTCGGCGGAGCAGGGCCTTGTTGACACCAGCGGAGCGGTGACTCGTCGGAGCCGGCATTGTCCTCTGCCTCGTCCTCGGCCTCGACAAACAGCGCCTCGCCCGCTTCATCGCCCTCTTTGTAGGCGGCCGCAGCCTCCGCCACCCGCATGCGGTACCGCCAGTGCTCGAGGCGGCCCTTGCGGGCGGCCCTTGCGGGCGGAGCGGTACGAGTCGAGCAGCGCCTCCTGCTCCGCCTGCTCCGCGGTGATCTGCTCCTCCGCCTGCAGGTGCTCCTGGAGGAGATGGTGGTTGTAGGCGGCGTCGGCCTGCGCCTCACGCATCTGCCTCACCGTGTCCATACATTGGGCATGGGCCTTGCTGATGGTCATGGTGTAATGCACCGACGAGGATCGCGCGGAGGAGGGGGTTGGCGCCGGATCGTTGACTACCATGTTCTCCATTGGGACATCGTCGTCCTCCGGCTGCCTGCCGGCCAACCGGTCGGGAGCAATGGCTGCGATCTCCTTGTGGTCCATCGTCCGCCCGTCCCGAAGAGCGCTGGAGCGCGAGGAAGCCATGGTGGGCAGTAGTGGTGTGGACAGGAGAAAGGTAACGGATGCGGATGACTGCGGCTATGGCCGGCGCAGCAGTTTATATAGCAATGGTGGGCGGCGGAGGGACGAACATGTGGCGCCGAAGTAGCTGCCTCGGCAACCGCGTATCATTAATGTGGGCGGCAGATGGACGGACGGACGTCACTTGTGTCGTTTGAAGGCGGAGCAATCACCTGCACCGGGAAACGGAGCGGGCCGTGCTGACTGTTTCGGGAGGAAAGCGCGCGCGGGCGAGGAGATGACTTTACTTGGAGAGGATGACAATGGGGACCCACCAGGGCCATAGCCTAACGTACGCAAGTGCCTCCTTATTATATACTACTCCCTCCGTCCCAAAATAAGTGACTCAAATCTTACTCAACTTTGTACTAATATTAATACAAAGTTGAGTCATTTTTGAGTCACTTATTTTAGGACGGAGGGAGTAATATGTATGCATGTGCAATGCACGTCTTAAAAGAATGGAGTGATTTTGGAGTGTGACTCGAAAAAAATATAATGGAGTGATTTTGATAAATGGAATTCCACCCACAATTGTTTTTAATATTCATACAAAAAAGTGTACATTCACATCTAGAACACTGGAGGTTCATTAAAAAATTGTATGTTATTCTATTATTATTTTTCCATTCTCCTCTCAAACCTTCTTATCTGGGCTCAAGTCGTCATGCGCTCAAGCAGTAAAATATAGCCCATGAGGCATCGCATATGTGCCTTTTTTTCGTGGAAGGGCCACGTAAATATTCTAGAACACAACAGAGGCAACACCAATCTACTGTTCATGTCAAATCTGGCTGATCTTAGCCCTTGGATTTTGGAGACCAACGGTTATGATTGAAGCTCTGGATCCATCTCAAAACTGACACACTGTAGATATAGATATAGATATAGATATATAAAACTATAATTTATTTTGCTTCCTCCTGGTTTCCTGACATCATGGTCCCACACCATTGTCAACCTATGTAGTAGTCAATAAACGAGAGAATTGCACAAGAAGCGGCCGACATCTGGGACCAAGCAGCTCGAGCAGTATTTGTGTTTTTGAGGTGTGAGCACTGCAGAGTTTTTCGATGTTTAGCCAAGATATTAATTTTTCTCCTCTGAACAACAACGAAAACATCGCTGCAGGTATTAACTGGGCGGGCTGTGGCCCGTCTAGCCCAGGCCAGATATCCAGCCCAGATATTAATTTTTTTCAAGCTGAAAATGGCTAGCCCAGCTATACTTTTTTTAGGAATACCCAAGCAAGGTCAAGTTGTTATTCTCCGCCCCGCTAGGCCGCAAATCTTTCCTAGGAGGGATGCATTAGGCTTAACAAGAAAATGGGCTTTAAGAAATAATAAATGGGATGTAACTATAAAAACTGGGCAGTAACTATAAAAAAATGCACCAAACACGTAATTACTTTATAAAATATTATTTTTGGATATTGAAAACTTTAATTTCATTAATTGTTGCGAGCGCAATGTTTCGTTGGATTTTTACGTAATATAAATTTATATTGAAATTGTATTTAATCTGACTAGAAATTTCGGGATAAAAATATTTCGGATCCCATCAAAATGTGGAAATTTTTATTGAATTCTGTTTTGAACGGTTGGTTGAAATGGGCTGTACTTTGAACAAACTGTAAATGGGCTGTAGTAAATTCCATTAGAATTCAAAAATGGGCTGCACATTCTTACAAATCTCAAATGGGCTATAAGTTCTCTGCCACACACTTCTGGCCATACTAAGTTGACGCGTCCCCTAAAAAAACAGAGTTGACGCGTATGCAAGGCTTTGTCAACTTATAGTCAACACACGGTTCTAGCAGCAGTGGCCGTTGGATGTCCATCCAACAGATGCCGCGCTTCTTCTTCAATCTCGGATATTCTAGCTTCACCCTCCCAAAAAATGATTCCTCCCCCTGACATCTGGGGCGCACCGTTTCGGAAGCTGACCTGTGGGCCTACAAAGTTGACGTACCAAGGGCTTTGTCAACTTAGTCAATATAAAGGATTCTAGCTGTAGTGACCGTACGATGTCCATCCAACGGCCGTCGTGCTTCTTCAACCTCTGGTCTTCTTGCTCCAGCCGCCCAAAGCAGCGTCGGTCGTGCCGCCTGCTCCTGCCTCTCGTGGCCGGTTGTGCTGCCGCGGAGGCCTCACCGCCCCCTACTACTCCCACCGCTGGCCAGTCCATCCCTCCACTCACCCACACCCCCTGTGATTCTGCGGCGACGGCAGCGTAGCCGAACCAGTGAACCCGCGTACTCCTCTCTGCGTGTGCATCCACTACCACGTCTTACCCGGCTCCGCGTCGTCCCCTTCCTAGGCCTCGCCGTCGTCCACCGCCGTGGTGCTCTCGGCGCGACGTGGTCAACGTGGTCAAGGAACGACTTCCATCGGACGTGGACTGTACATGGAGAAGCTGACAGTTGGGTCCACGGCAGCCGCAAGGAAGTGCCTCCTTATTACGCGCAAAATAATTATTTCTCCACCTGACAGCGGGGACCCACCGGACGGGCCACCGTATTTCGCGAAAAAATGATTCGCCCCCTGACTGCTGGGACCCATCAGCTACATCTTCGCACGCAAGGAAGTGTGTCAAAAAAAAAACGATTCGCCCCCTGACTGCTGGGGCCCACCAGCTACATCCTCGCACGCAAGGAAGTGCGTCTGAAAAAAAACGATTCGCCCCCCTGACTGTTGGGACCCACCAGCCACACCTTCGCACGCAAGGAAGTGCGTTCGGGCAAAAAAAAACGATTCGCTCCCCTGTCTGCTGGGACCCACCAGCTACATCTTCGCACGCAAGGAAGTGACTGACAGTCGGGACCCACCTGGTCGACGTACGTAGCGTTGTCATTCTAGTCGCGAACGTGTACATACATATATACTGGTGGATGTAGAGGCGCGCACGTGTCGATGTAGAAGCGCGCACGTAGCATGTACACGTACGTACAACAGCCAGTGTGCAAGAAAAAAATACGGCCATGTATGTGTACATACGGGCGGGGTCTCGAACGCCTACTCGCGCATACATACGGCCAGGGCTCGTGTACATGGCTGGGTCGGAACGGAGAAACAACGTCGTCGTCGTGTTCATGGGGAGGCAATGAAATGCGTCGTGTTCATGGGGAGGCAACGGAATGCGTCGTGTTCATCGGGAGGCAACAGAATGCGTGGGAGCGAACCGGCTGGGTCGGAACGGAATGCGTGGTCGTGTTCATCGGGAGGGCTTAGACGGAACAAGCGATGGAAACGAGGCCTGGCGTACCGCAGAACGGAGGAAACGGCCTTGTGTTCGACCGGCCACATACAAAACGGGATCCTGTTGATCGGGAGGGGTGTGGCGTACCGCAAACGGAGGAAACAGACCTCCTACGGTCGAAACGGGGGTCCTGTTGATTGGGAGTGGTGTGGCGTACCGCAAAGCAAACGAAATAGACTTGTGTTGGAGCGCTACGGTCGAAACGGGGGTCCTGTTGATCAGGAGGGGTGTGGCGTACCGTAAAACGGACGAAACGGACTTGTGTTGGAGCGCTACGGTCGAAACAGGGGTCCTGTTCATCGGGAGGGGTGTGGCGTACCGCAAAACGGGACTCCACGGGATATTGTTCATCTCCACCGTCAACCTCCTCTAGCCTCCACGGGCTACCGTCGACCTCTCCTCCAGCCTCCACGGGCTCCTGTTCATCCAGCCTCCACCGCGCGCTACTCCATCGGCTACTGTTCAACCATCCCTCCACGGGCACCCCTCCACCGTCTACTGTTCATCCAGCCCTCCACACCACGGGGTCCTGTTCAACCACCCCTCCACGGGCACCCCTCCACCGTCTACTGTTCATCCTGCCCTCCACACCACGGGGTCCTGTTCATCCAGAGGCAACGCCACCGCTCACTGTTCATCCAAACCCCCCGCAACGCTCACTGTTCATCCAATCGATCAGCTTCAGTTAGCAGCAGTAGCGAAGGAATCGCTCGACCGGGTTCAGTTAACAGCCATCGATCGATCGCTCAGGTTCAGTAATGCGTAGCCTGCAGTGCAATCGCTCGGGTTCAGTTAGAGCCCAACGCCTCGCTCGGGTTCAGTTAGAGCCAACGCCTCGCACACACGCGCGTATGTGTACGAGAGAAATGCGCATCGCTCGGCCCTCGACCACCCACGTAACTGGGAACTCCCCGAAATTTTCCTCGCCCTCGCTTCTGCCACGGTTTTTTCCATCATGGACGGCCCAAAGAATGTCATGCAGCTGCATCTCCGGCCCGCCCAGGACGAAAAGCCCATTTTCTGTCATGATTTTTTGTCATAGAAGTAGGATCCCACCACATCTATGATGATACCAAATTTTGTCACAATTATCATCACAGAAGTGTCATATGTATGACAGGAATTTTTTTCGTTCGGCCCAAAATGTCACGGATGTGTCTTTTTTTTGTAGTGTATGATAAAAGATAGACCCGGGGGCCATAGGTTTCACTAGTGGCTTCTCTCAAGATAGCATAAGTATTACAATGGGTGAACAAATTACTGTCGAGCAATGGATAGAAAAGCAAATAATTATGAGATTATCTAGGCATGATCATGTATATAGGCATCACGTCCGTGACAAGTAGACCGACTCCTGCCTGCATCTACTACTATTACTCCACACATCGACCGCTATCCAGCATGCATCTAGAGTATTAAGTTCATAAGAACAGAGTAACGCATTAAGAAAGATGACATGATGTAGAGGGATAAACTCAAGCAATATGATATAAACCCCATCTTTTTATCCTCGGTGGCAACAATACAATACGTGCCTTGCAACCCTTTCTGTCACTGGGTAAGGACACCGCAAGATTGAACCCAAAGCTAAGCACTTCTCCCATGTCAAGAAAGATCAATCTAGTAGGCCAAACCAAATTGATAATTCAAAGAGACTTGCAAAGATAACTCAATCATACATAAAAGAATTCAGAGAAGATTCAAATATTTCTCATAGATAAACTTGATCAAAAACCCACAATTCATCGGATCTCGACAAACACATTGCAAAAAGAGTTTACATCGAATAGATCTCCACAAGAGAGGGGGAGAACATTGTATTGAGATCCAAAAAGAGAGAAGAAGCCATCTAGCTAATAACTATGGACCCAAAGGTCTGTGGTAAACTACTCAGAACTCATCGGAGAGGTTATGGTGTTGATGTAGAAGCCCTCTGTGGTGGATTCCCCCTCCGGCAAAACGCCGGCGACGGCTCCAAGATGGGATCTCATGGATATAGAAGGTTACGGTGGCGGAAATATTTCTTTGGTGGCTCCCTGGATGTTTTCGGGGTATGTAGGTATATAGAGGAGGAAGAAGTACGTCGGTGGCCGCTCGTGGGGCCCAGGAGACAGGGGTCGCGCCCAGGAGGGGTGGGCGCGCCCTCCTATCTACTGGCCGCCTTGATTGCTTCTTGACTTGCACTCCAAGTCCTCTGGATCACGTTCGTTCCAAAAATCGCGCTCCTGAAGGTTTCATTCCGTTTGGACTCCGTTTGATATTCCTTTTCTTTGAAATACTGAAATAGGCAAAAAAAACAGCAATACGGGCTGGGCCTTCGCTTAGTAGGTTAGTCCCAAAAATGATATAAATGTGTAAAATAAAGCCCATAAACATCCAAAAGGGGTAATATAATAGCATGGAACAATCAAAAATTATAGATACGTTCGAGATGTATCAAGCATCCCCAAGCTTAATTCCTGCTCGTCCTTGAGTAGGTAAATGATAAAAACAGAATTTTTGATGTGGAATGCTACCTAGCATAATTCTCAATGTAATTTTCTTTATTGTGGCATGAATGTTCAGATCCAAATGATTCAAGATAAAAGCTTATAAAATAGAAAAATAATAATACTTCGAAGCATACTAACAAATAATCATGTCCTATCAAAATAGCATAGCCAAAGAAAGCTTATCCCTACAAAATCATATAGTTAGGCCATGCTTCATTTTCATTACACAAAATACTCCCATCATGTACAACCCCTATGACGAGCCGAGCAATTGGTTCATAGTTTTTAACGCGCTTCAGCTTTTTTTCAACTCTTACGCAATACATGAGCACAAGCCATGGACATAGCACTATGGTGGTATATGGTGGTGGTTGTAAAGACAAAAGGGAGAAGATAGTCTCACATCAACTAGGCGTATCAACAGGCTATGGAGATGCCCATTAATAGATATCAATGTGAGTGAGTAGGGATTGCCATGCAACGGATGCACTAGAGCTATAAATGTATGAAAGCTCAATAAAAGAAACTAAGTGGGTGTGCATCCAACTTGCTTGCTCACGAAGACCCAGAGCATTTTGAGGAAGCCCATCATTGGAATATACAAGCCAAGTTCTATAATGAAAAATTCCCACTAGTATATGAAAGTGACAACATAGGAGACTCTCTATCATGAAGATCATGGTGCTATTTTGAAGCACAAGTGTGGAAAAGAGATAGTAGCAATTGTCCCTTCTCTCTTTTTCTCTCATTTTTTTTCTTTTTTTCTTTGGCCTTTCTTTTTTTTGGCCTTTCTCTCTTTTTTTCTTTTTTTTTCTTTCTTTATTTCTTTCTTTCTTTGTAAAGTCCGAAGTCTCATCCTGACTTGTGGGGGAATCATAGTCTTCATCATCCTTTCCTCACTGCGACAATGCTCTAATAATGAAGATCATCACACTTTTATTGATTTACAACTCAAGAATTACAACTCAAAGCTAGAACAAGATATGACTCTATATAAATGCCTCCGGCGGTGTACCGGGATATGCAATGAATCAAGAGCGACATGTATGAAAATTATGAAGGTGGCTTTGCCACAAATACAATGTCAACTACATGATCATGCAAAGAGCAATATGACAATGATGGAGCGTGTCATAATAAACAGAATGGTGGAAAGTTGCATGGCAATATATCTTGGAATGTCTATGGAAATTCCATAATAGGTAGGTATGGTGGCTGTTTTGAGGAAGGTAAATAATGGGTGCATGCTACCGGTGAAAGTTGCGCGGTATAATAGAGGCTAGCTAAATGGAAGGATGAGTGTGCATATATCCATGGACTCACATTAGTCATAAAGAACTCATATACTTATTGCAAAAGTCTACTTAGCCCTCGAAGCAAAGTACTACTACGCATGCCCCTAGATGGATAGATTGGTAGGAAAAGACCATCGCTCGTCCCCGACTGCCACTCATAAGGAAGACAATCAAAAGAGCACCTCATGCAACAAATTTGTCACACAACTTTTACCATACGTGCATGCTACGGGACTTGCCAACTTCAACACAAGTATTTCTCAATTTCATAATTACCCACTAGCATGACTCTAACATTACTACCTTTATATCTCAAAACAATTATCAAGCATCAAATTGATCCTAGTGTTTAATGCACTTTCTATGATAGTTCTTATTATACCCAACTTGGATGCTCATCATTCTAGGACCAAATTCATAACCATTGCAAATACCATGCTGTTCTAAGAGAATCTCAAAATAATATAAGTGAAGCATGAGAGACTAAAAATTTCTACAAAATTAAGCCACCGCCGTGCTCTAAAAGATATAAGTGAAGCACTAGAGCAAAAACTATGTAGCTCAAAAGATATAAGTGAAGCACATAGCATATTCTAATAAATTCTAATCAAGTGGGCTTCTCCAAAAGGTGTGTACAGCAAGGGTGATTGTGGTAAACTAAAAAGCAAAGACTAATATAATACACGACGCTCCAAGCAAAACACATATCATATGGCGAATAAAAATATAGCTCCAATTAAAGTTACCAATGAACAAAGACGAAAGAGGGGATGCCTTCTGGGGGCATCCCCAAGCTTAGGCTTTTGGCTATTCTTGAATATCTTGGGGTGCCTTGGGAATCCCCAAGCTTAGGCTTTTGCCAATCCTTGTTCCATAGTCCATCAAAGCTTTACCCAAAACTTGAAAACTTCACAACACAAAACTCAGCAGGAAATCTCATAAGCTCCGTTAGTGAAAGGAAACAAAACCACCACATAAGGTACTGTAATTAACTCATTCTTTATTTATATTGGTGTTAAACCTACTGTATTCCAAGTTCTCTATGGTTCATACCACTTAATACTAGCCATAGATGCATCAAAATAAGAAACAACACACGAAAAACAGAATCTGTCAAAAACAGAATAGTCTGTAGCAATCTGTAACTAACGCAAACTTCTGGAACTCTAAAACTCCTACCAAAATAGGACGTCCTGGACAATTTGTTTATTGATCAGCAGCAAAAAGAATGAATGCAAAAGCACGTTTCTGTGATTTATTGAATTTTTTCTCGTGAGCACAAAGTTTCTGTTTTTCAGCAGAATCAAATTAACTATCATCATAGGTTATCCTATAGGTTCTACTTGGCACAAACACTAATTAAAACATAAAAACACATATAAACAGAAGGTAGATGCAAAATTTATTACTAAACAGGAACAAAAACAAAAAACACAAAGAAAATTGGGTTGCCTCCCAACTAGCGCTATTGTTTAAAGCCTTTTTAGCTAGGCATTGAGATTTCAATGATGCTCACATAAAAGACAAGAATTGAAGCATAAAGAGAGAATCATAAAACATGTGACAAACACATCTAAGTCTAACATACTTCCTGTGCATAGGCATCATATAATAAAACAAATTATTAAGGCAAGCAAACTAGCATATGCAAGGAAGAACAAAGAGATGAAAGCAATCTCAACATGAAGAGAGGTAATTTAGTAACATGAAAATTTCTACAACCATATTTTCCTCTCTCATAATAATTACATGTGGGATCATAAGAAAATTCAAAAAAATAGCTATCACATAACATATTCTCAACACGATCCACATGCATGCAAAGTTGAAACTCTTCCAAAATAGTGGGGTTGACATTAACTAAAGTCATGACCTCTCCAAACCCACTTTTATCAAAAACTTCATAAGATTGAACATTATCCAAATACGTGGGATCTAAAGTTGACACTCTTCCAAACCTACTTTCAATATTATTGCAAACATTATTATCAATCTCATATTCATCAAGGGGCTCAAATAAATTTTCAAGATCATAAGAAAAATCACCCCAATCATGATCATGGCAACAAGTAGTGGACATAGCAAAACTAGCATCCCCAAGCTTAGGGTTTGGCATATTATTAGCACAATTGACATCAAGAAAATTTATAGTAAAATCATTGCAATCATGCTTTTTATTCAAGGAGCTATCATGAATCTCTTCATAAATTTCTTCATCACAATTTTTAGATTCGCGAATTTCAAGCAAAGCTTCATAAAGATAATCTAGTGCACAAAACTCACTAGCAATTGGTTCATCATAATTGGATCTCCTAAAAAGATTAGCAAGCGGATGAGGATCCATAGATCTTAGGTTCTCTGTTTAGCAATAAATAAACAACTAATCCAACCAAACGAGCAAATGAACCAAGTAAGACATCAAAGCAAACGAAAAGACGAACAGAAGAAGGGAAAATAAAACGGCAAGGGTGAAGTGGGGGAGAGGAAAACGAGAGGCAAATGGCAAATAATGTAATGCGAGGGAGACGAGTTTATGATGGGTACTTGGTATGTCTTGACTTGAGCGAAGACCTCCCCGGCAATGGCGCCAGAAATCCTTCTTGCTACGTCTTGAGCTTGCGTTGGTTTTCCTTGAAGAGGAAAGGGTGATGCAGCAATAGTAGCGTAAGTATTTCCCTCAGTTTTTGAGAACCAAGGTATCAATCCAGTAGGAGGCTCCTCACAAGTCCCACGCACCTACACAAACAAACAAAGAACTCACAACCAACGCGATAAAGGGGTTGTCAATCCCTTCACGGCCACTTGCGAAAGTGAGATCTGATAGAGATAGTATGATAAGATAAATATATTTTTGGTATTTTATAATATAGATGCAAAAAGTAAAGATGCAAATAAAAGTAGATTGAAAGCTTATATGATAAAAGATAGACCCGGGGGCCATAGGTTTCACTAGTGGCTTCTCTCAAGATAGCATAAGTATTACGGTGGGTGAACAAATTACTGTCGAGCAATTGATAGAAAAGCGAATAATTATGAGATTATCTAGGCATGATCATGTATATAGGCATCACGTCCGTGACAAGTAGACCGACTCCTACCTGCATCTACTACTATTACTCCACACATCGACTGCTATCCAGCATGCATCTAGAGTATTAAGTTCATAAGAACAGAGTAACACATTAAGAAAGATGACATGATGTAGAGGGATAAACTCAAGCAATATGATATAAACCCCATCTTTTTATCCTCGATGGCAACAATACAATACGTGCCTTGCAACCCTTTCTGTCACTGGGTAAGGACATCGCAAGATTGAACACAAAGCTAAGCACTTCTCCCATGGCAAGAAAGATCAATCTAGTAGGCCAAACCAAACTGATAATTCGAAGAGACTTGCAAAGATAACTCAATCATACATAAAAGAATTCAGAGAAGATTCAAATATTTCTCATAGATAAACTTGATCATAAACTCACAATTCATCGGATCTCGACAAACACACCGCAAAAAGAGTTTACATCGAATAGATCTCCACAAGAGAGGGGGAGAACATTGTATTGAGATCCAAAAAGAGAGAAGAAGCCATCTAGCTAATAACTATGGACCCGAAGGTCTGTGGTAAACTACTCACAACTCATCGGAGAGGCTATGGTGTTGATGTAGAAGCCCTCCATGGTGGATTCCCCCTCCGGCAGAACATCAGCGACGGCTCCAAGATGGGATCTCGCGGATACAGAAGGTTACGGTGGCAGAAATATTTCTTTGGTGGCTCCCTGGATGTTTTCGGGGTACGTAGGTATATATAGGAGGAAGAAGTACGTCGGTGGCCGCTCGAGGGGCCTAGGAGATAGGGGGGCACGCCCAGGAGGGGTGGGCACGCCCTCCTATCTCCTAGCCGCCTTGATTGCTTCTTGACTTGCACTCCAAGTCCTCTGGATCACGTTCGTTCCAAAAATCACGCTCCCGAAGGTTTCATTCCGTTTGGACTCTGTTTGATATTCCTTTTCTTTGAAATACTGAAATAGGCAAAAAAAATAGCAATACGGGCTGGGCCTCCGGTTAGTAGGTTTGTCCCAAAAATGATATAAATGTGTAAAATAAAGCCCATAAACATCCAAATGGGGTAATATAATAGCATGGAACAATCAAAAATTATAGATACGTTGGAGACGTATCAAGAAGCTATTCCAACTAGTAGTGCTGATCATAACACCTCTATTAAGATGCTTAAAGAAGTTATTTTTCCAAGGTTTGGAGTCCCTAGATATCTCATGACTGATGGTGGTTCACATTTTATTCATGGCGCTTTCCGAAAAATGCTTGCTAAGTATGATGTTAATCATAGAATTGCATCTCCTTATCACCCACAGTCTAGTGGTCAAGTAGAATTGAGTAACACAAAGCTCAAATTAATTTTGCAAAAGACTGTTAATAAATCTAGAAAGAATTGGTCGAAGAAACTTGATGATGCATTATGGGCCTATAGAACTACATATAAAAATCCTATGGGTATGTCTCCGTATAAGATGGTTTATGGAAAAGCATGTCACTTACCTCTTGAACTTGAACATAAGGCATATTGGGCCATTAAAGAGCTCAAATATGATTTCAACTTGCCGGTGAGAAGAGGTTATTTGACATTAGCTCACTTGATGAATGAAGAACCCAAGCCTATGAGAATGCCAAGCTGTTTAAAGAAAAAGTTAAAAGATGGCATGACAAAAAGATACAAAAGCGTGAGTTTAACGTAGGTGATTATGTGTTGCTATTCAAATCTTGTTTAAGATTTTTTGCAGGAAAACTTCTCTCCAAATGGGAAGGTCCTTACATTATCGAAGAGGTCCATTGTTCCGGTGCCATAAAAATCAACAACTTCGAAGGCACAAATCTGAAGGTGGTGAACGGTCAAAGAATCAAACATTATATCTCAGGTAATCCTACAAATGTTGAAAATAATATTATTGAAACCGTAACCCCGGAGGAATACATAAGGGACACTTTCCAGAATGTTTCAGACTCCGAAAGGAATAGGTATGTGGTACGGTAAGTAAACCGACTCCAAAACAGTTCTAATGGCAATTTTTCTCCATTTTGGAATATTTAAAAATTTATGGAAGCAAGAAGTAATCCGGGAAGGACACGAGGCCTCCACGAGGGTGGAGGGCGCGCCCTTACTGGGCGCGCCCCCTGCCTCGTGGGCACCTCGTGTGCCTCCTGGACTCCGTTTTCTTGCAAGTTACTTCTTTTGGTCGGTAAAAATTCATTATATAATCTCCCGAAGGTTTTGACCACCGTATCACGCAAAAATCTTATGTTTTTGTTTTGAGCTGTTTTTCTGACAAATGTAGAGCATCATGACGACACCCTCCTCCAACAACGAAGACAAGGATGCTTGGCTATTGAAGATAGAGCTGAAAAGAGAAGAACCGGAGGAGATCAACAAGGATGAAGGGATCAAGAAGGCCATGGAGGATCAAGCTCCAGCCGCGAAAGAAGAAAACATCCCTCAACCTTTACCTAACCTCTTTACCCCAACTGAGATTGAAGCTTTCAAGATGATTGAGTTAGCTCGCATACAAAACAAGCATCTCACACAGGAAAATATTTTGTTGAAGGATCATATAGGTGCACTCAAGGGCATTATCCGCAAGTTGGATGAGCTTTTACGCTTGATGTGCGATTACCCATCATCATCACCGCCTTCATCTCCGAGGACATAATCACATGGGTATGGGCACTCCCCTTGGCAACTACCAAGCTTGGGGGAGGTGCCCCGGTATCGTATCACCATCACACTCCTATCCTTACCGTTTTACTTAGTTCGATCCTTTTGATAATATTTATATCTGGTAGAATAAAGTCTTGGTATGAATTAGTTTCGAGTTTTGCTTTGTGATCCTTCTACGTAATCGAGTCCGTGAGTTATGAAAGTGCGTTATATCGACTAGAGGGGGGGTGAATAGGTGATTTTTATGAATTCTTCACTGAGGAATTTGCTGGTGAGGAAATTCCAAAATGAAGAACTACTTGCAGTGGAATAAGTACTCAAAATTTAACATAGCTGAACACACGCATAGTCATCATGATGAGATGAAGACCAGCACAGAGTACAGAAAGCGTAAGCACAGGATAACACAAGATGAAGATGGACAGACTGAAGAAATTGAACTGAGGAAATTGAGAAAGTCTTCAGTCAAAGTCTTCAAACATATATGAACAAGCACACAACAACAGAAATGAGGAAATGAAAGAGTTGAGGAAATAGAACCAATAAGCTCGGTGAAGACAATGATTTGGTAGACCAGTTCCAACTATTGTCTCAGTTGTACATCTGGTTGGAGCGGCTGAGTATTTAAACTCGAGGACACACAGTCCCGGACACACAGTCCTCACCGTATTCTCCTTGAGCTAAAGTCACACAGACCTCGCCCAATCACTCGTGGTAAGTCTTCAGGTGACTTCCGGACCTTCACAAACTTGGTCACTCAGCGATCCACAATTCCTCTTGGATGCTCTAGACCTTGACGCCTAACCGTCTGGAAGAAGCACAGTCTTCAAAGGTAACAAGCGTCAGATCCACGCAGGATCAATCTCTTAAGTGATGCTCAATCACTTTGGGGTTTTGAAGGTTTGGGTTTTGGGTTTTCCTCACTTGATGATTTTCGCTCAAAGTCCTCGGAGGATGGGATGCTCTCAAATGACAAGTGTCAGTTTATCTCGGAGCAGCCAACCAGCTAGTGGTTGTAGGGGGCGGCTATTTATAGCCTAGGGAGTAGCCCGACATGATAAGACATAAATGCCCTTGTCTGATATGACCGTTAGGTGGGTAGATATTTTGGGACAATTGGCGCATAGCACAGCAACGGTCAGAATTTTGAGTCTGAAATTCCTCAGGGCTATCATGTTCCTCACCGTGTAGGCAATCCGCACTGGCGAATTCCTAACTCCTCAGTCAGAACAAATTCCTCAGAGACCAGAAGAACTTCGTCTCTGTCACTGAAGAATATGACTGAACTGTATGAGATTTCCAATGGCTTCACTCGAAGGGATTGGTAGGTGTAGGATTTTGAGTTGAGCATCACTTGGAAATTTTTCCTTAGTATTTCCTCGACCCCCTTTAACAGTACGGTGTTTCCTATGACTCAAGAAAGAGAAAATGAAACTATAAAAACAAGAGTCTTCACGTTTCATGTTCCTCGAATGATTACCAAGTCTTCAAGGTCACACCAATTTCTTCACTTTCGAAGTCTTCAGAAAGTCTTCAGAAATCCAAAGTCTTCAGTCGAAGAACTTCATTTTTAGGTGTCGACTTTCTCTGTAAATATCAAACTCCTCATAGACTTATAGACCCGTTGTAAGGGCATACTTATCCCCAAGATGTTTTGGTGATTGATGACAATGCTTGTGCGGACTAATCGCGTGCGTTAAGTTCTTTCAGAGATTCATCCTTTGGCACGAGATGATTTTCTCCCCTCGGTGTTTTATTCAAGACGGTGTAGCTCCTTCGTTTCGTTGTTGGTGGACTAGTCCCGTAGGAGTCACCGTACTATCAAGAGGGGATCCGCTTTGGTAAGACTAGGGTGGAATCAACACGTACACATCCATATCACACCCGTCGTTTTCTTTCCGCTTCATTGGAGCTGCCGTTTTCCCCTTAGTATGCTTTGCTCTGCCCCAGCGGTAGTACCGTGACCCACAGCGGTAGTACCGCCGAAGCTCCCCAGCGGTAGTACCGCTCTCAGAGCGGTAGTACCGCTCTCCGAACGGTAGTACCGCTTGGGGCCTTCGGCCGTAGTACCGCAGTGCTTCCGGGCTACTGCCGCCTCGATTCGAGAACGATGTTTTTCGTGTCGGGGTTTGCGGTACTAAGGGCGGTAGTTGTGGCGGTAGTACCGCTCCAAGCGGTAGTACCGCGCCTACCCCCACGGTAGTACCGCCCTGGGATCAGGGCCCTGTCAGCACGGCAGTACCGCCGGGTTGAGCGGTAGTACCGCCCGGAGCGGTAGTACCGCCCTTCCCTAGCGGTAGTACCGCTCTGTGCGGGGCTGCTCAGTGGGATAATGGTTGGATTGATCCCCCCCACTATATAAAGGGGTCTTCTTCCCCAAAGTTGACCGACCTCTGGCCCTCAAAGCTCCATTGTTGCTCCAAGCTCCATTTTCGCCCGATCTCTCTCCCTAGCCAATCAAACTTGTTGATTTGCTCGGGATTGGTTGAGAAGGCCCGGATCTACACTTCCACCAAGAGAAATTTGATTCCCCCACTTATCCCTAGTGGATCTTGTTACTCTTGGGTGTTGAGCACCCTAGACGGTTGAGGTCACCTCGAAGCCATACTCCATTGTGGTGAAGCTTCGTGGTGTTGTTGGGAGCCTCCAAGTGTTGTGGAGATAGCCCCAATCTTGTTTGTAAAGGTCCGGTTGCCGCCTTCAAGGGCTCCAATAGTGGAATCACGGCATCTCGCATTGTGTGAGGGCGTGAGGGATTACGGTGGCCCTAGTGGCTTCTTGGGGAGCATTGTGCCTCTACACCGCTCTAACGGAGACATACTTCCCCTTAAAAGGAAGGAACTTTGGTATCAGAGCCTTGTCTCTTTATTAAGGACTTTGCCATCCGAAGAGTATGGTTGACACCCACGACGGTGCGGAGGAGCACTCCGGTGTGAATCCCATCTCGTCCACGGCCGAAGGGGGAGCCTCGGTCTCACGTGAGGAATTCAATGTGGCTTTAGACACATTGAAAACCTCCATGACGGCCGAGGTTAAAAGCATGTTTTCTGAATTCCTAGACGGACTTAAACTATCTACCTCGCCGATGAAAGTGGGTGATCCCACCAACAAGGTTACGGATGCTACCTCCGACAAGGGGGAAGCTAACAGTGAAAAGAGTCCGTCTACTAGTGGTAGAAATGGCACCGGCATCTTTGCCAATGTGGAACCCCCAGTGTATAGAGGACCGATCCCCTCTACTCATTTGAATCATGCCGGTCCTCCTCTTAAATATGTGAAAAATGAAGATTTTGACTCTTGGGTTTATCGCTTCAAGCGTCACTTAAAACATGTGAACACTAACCTTTGGAGAATTATTGAAGAAGGTTTCTATCCTCATGATCCAAGCAACTTCACCCCTCGAGAAGAAGTGGACAATCAATTCAATGAGAGTGCTCTCTTCATCATCCAAGATGCAATCCTTCCCGAAGATCTCCCTCATCTTAGACCTCATGTCATGGCTAAAAAAGCATGGAAATGTGTTGAGTCTCTCTATCGAGGAAGTGCTAGCATTTAACGTTCCAACTATGAAGTGGTGCAAGATGAAGCTGATGAGTTTGCAATGAAAGAGGATGAAGAACCTCGTGAGCTCTTTCGAAGAGTGACCAAACTCGCGGTCGCACTCCGAGATCATGGGAGAAAGGACACGGATGACAACTGGATCAAGCGCAAGTTCCTCAAGGCCATGATGCCCTACAACAAGGCCATGTCCTCCATCATTCACCAAAGACCGGACTTCCACTCCATGACCTCAGGTGAAGTGTTGGATGAGTTTGTTGCAATGAGCATCTTGGACAAGACCGCCGACAATGAGGTGCTCCATTCTCAAAGGGCAAAGAAGCCCAATCTTGCCTTGAAGGCCAAGGTTAGTGTGGAAGAAGAAGAAGAAGAGGAAGATGAGGATAGCAACCCCGAGGACACGAAGTATGATTATCATGAGCACATGGCTCTTGCCTCAAGACAATTTTGGAGTAAGAAGAATACAAGACCCAACTTCAACAAGAACAACTCAAGTGGCCTCAAGGGCAAGCAACGAGTTAGAACTTGTTTCAACTGTGGCAATGTTAGCCATTTCATTGCGGATTGTCCTTACGAGAAGCGGGAAGACAATGGTGGCAAGTTCATCCGAAAAGACAAAGCCAAGTCCTTCCCCAACAAGAACAACTTCACCAAGAAGACTCCTACTCGCGGGTTGGTGGTTCAAGAAGAATACCGTGAGGATGACGATGATGATGAAGATGGTGAAACAATGGCCATGGCATCCGTTGCCATTGTCACAACTCCCCGGGTGTCTCTCTTCGATGCACCTAACGAGAACATCACCGCCAAGTGCCTCATGGCTAAGGCCACCAACAAGGTAACCCCCAATATCAAAACCACCATTATTCCTAATCCTCCTTCAACGGATGACTTTGATAATGGTAAGAGGTCTAATGAGGAGATTAATGAATTTGAGTCCTTCATGAGTAAGCTCAAGGGAAATCCAAGAAGCACTTCGTTGCTCTCTTGGAACAACTTGGTGAAGCCAATGACATGATAGAGGCTCACGAAGAAACCATCTCTAAGATGGAAGGTCATAGTCGTGATTACGCCGATGAGATATCGGATCTATCTAATGATCTTGCTAAAGAGCGTGGGCATCGTTTGGCTCTTGAGGAGTCACACAACGATGACCATGCCAAATTAAAGAAAGATCTTGATCATGCTCTTGTTGTGTCTCGTGTTCTAACTTCCGAGAAGGCTAAACTTGGGGTTGATCATGCTAGACTCAAGGAGGAGTTTGATGTACTTGACAAGGCCCATAAGGTCTTGAAAGGTGCTCATGCAAACCTCAAGGAGTCTCATGCTCAACTCCAAGTTAAGCTTACCAAGGAAAAGGCCACATTTCCTCACATGGTCTTAATTGATAATGCAAATGCTACTAACCCATGTTGTGAGCATGTGCATCTTGTGGAGGAGAATGCCAAGTTGAAGGAACAACTCGAGAAAGGTCTTGTGTCATGCATACAAGGCGAGAAGAACCTAAATGACCTTTTGAGCAATCAAAAGGAAGTTGTGGGCAAGGAGGGAGTTGGGTTCACGCCCAAGTCCAAGAACAAGAAGAAGAACAAGGAGAAGAATAACAAGACCAATCGACCTCCCCCGCTCAAGCAAACTTTTGTGAAGGAGGGAGAGGGTGCTCCTAAGAAGAAGAATGACAATGCGAGGAGTGGTGATGCCAAAGAGCGCAAAGCCATCTCTCCCAACAAAGCCGGCGACTTTAACCCTTCTTATGTGTTGTGTCGTGCTAGCGATGGGCATGTTTATGCTAAATTTGTTGGTTCTTCTTATGAGTACATTGAATGGTCTATTTGGGTTCCTAAGACCCTTGTTACTAACATCAAAGGACCCATTACTCAATGGGTACCTAAAACCAAGCATTGATATCTTGTAGGTGTTTGCTTCCGGTGGGGGATCATGGTTGCTCGATAGTGGAGCAACAAATCATATGACCGGGAGCAAGGACTTGGTGGTGGACGTGCACAA
The DNA here is from genome assembly GCF_018294505.1 of Triticum aestivum. NCBI lineage: Eukaryota > Viridiplantae > Streptophyta > Magnoliopsida > Poales > Poaceae > Triticum > Triticum aestivum. The sequence goes on from NC_057810.1 coordinate 28,638,277, forward strand.
GATCCCATCTATGCCCACCAATGTTGAATGGGGTGATGCCTCACATTCTAAGGTATTGGGTCTTGGCAAGGTTGTCATTTCTCATGATCTAACGATCGAGAAAGTCATGCTTGTTGAGTCCCTTGCGTTCAATTTACTTTCCGTTCGTCAACTCGCACTCATGGGCTTTGCCACCTTCTTTGATATTGATACCGTGGCCCTCTTGTGGAGCAAGACTCTTAAAGTAGCCTTTGTTGGGCATGTCGAGAATGGTCTCTATGTGATTAACTTTTCGGAGCAACCCACTAAGACCGCGACATGCCTAATGGCTAAAGTTGATGTGGGATGGCTTTGGCATCGCCGTTTAGCCCACGTCAATATGAGATCTTTGCAAAGTCTTCTCAAGGGGGACCATGTTCATGGACTAACGAATGTTAGTTTTGCCAAAGATCGTGTTTGCAGTGCTTGTATCGAAGGAAAGCTTCATGAGACGGCTCACCCCCCCCCCACGACTATCATCTACTCGAAGAGACCCTTGGAGCTCCTACACATGGACCTCTTCGGGCCTCCATCCTTTGATAGTCTTGGGGGTAGAAAGTATTGCTTGGTGATTGTGGATGATTATTCAAGATACACTTGGGTATACTTCTTCAAGAGGAAGAGTGAGACTCAACAAACCGTCATCGACTTTGCAAATGAAGCTCAACGTCAACATAATGCAAAGATCCTGACAATAAGAAGTGACAACGGCACCGAGTTCAAGAACTACACCTTGGATGAGTTTCTTAGTGATGAAGGGATCAAGCATCAATATTCTGCACCATATACCCCTCAACAAAATGGTGTTGCGGAGAGGAAGAACCGGACGTTGATGGATGCAGCAAGGACCATGATGGTGGAGTTCAAGTCTCCATACAACTTTTGGGCCGAAGCCATCAACACAGCATGTCATGCATCCAATCGGCTCTATCTCCGCAAAGGCTTGAACAAGACTCCGTATGAGATACTCACTGGGAACAAGCCCAATCTCAAGTACTTCCGGGTGTTCGGGTGTAAGCGTTTCATTCTCAAGAAAGGTGTTCATTTGTCTAAATTTGAGGCTATAGCTCATGAGGGCATATTTGTTGGTTATGCTACAAACTCTCATGCTTACCGTGTTCTCAACAAGTCCAACGGACTCATTGAGGAGATGTGTAACATAGAGTTTGACGAAAATAACGACTCCCAAGTGGAGCAAAGTGGTACTTGTGATGTAGGTGATGAAATTCCTCCCCAAGCCATAAGAAGAATGGGTATTGGTCATATCCTACCCATTGAGGAACCCCTTGTGGCTGAAGGAGAAGGACAATGCTCCACCTTTGTGGAGCCTTCACCTACTCAAGACCCACACGCTTCCGAAGAACAAAGTGAAGGCCCTCAACCTCGGGAACAAGACCAAGGGCAAGATCAATCTCAAGATGGTGGTGAACCTTCACATGATGCCCAAGGTCAAGTTCTCCTCCTCGAGCAAGTTCAAGATCAAGAACAAGCTCATGACGACGCTCAAGATGATCAAGTGAACCCTCCTCCTTCGACATCCGAGGAGGAATTGGAGCGTCGTGCCGTGAAGATTGCTTCCAAACTCACCACCAAAGGTCATCTCATGGAGAATGTGGTTGGAAGCCTAAGAAAGGGGGTAAGCACTCGTAGACAATTAGCAAACTATTGTGAACATCACGCGTTTGCCTCTTGTGTTGAACCCCATAAGGTCTATGAGGCGCTCGAAGACTCGGATTGGCTCAATGCCATGCATGAAGAACTCAACAACTTCGAGTACAACAAGGTGTGGAGGTTGGTGCCAAGGCCTTCCGGGAACCATAACATCATTGGAACCAAGTGGATCTTCAAGAACAAGCAAGATGCTCATGGGAACATAATTCGCAACAAGGCAAGATTGGTAGCACAAGGCTACTCCCAAGTCGAGGGTATCGACTACGGTGAAACCTTTGCTCCCGTTGCTCGCCTTGAATCCATTCGTTTGTTGATTGCTTATGCTTCCCATCACAACTTTAAGTTGCAATAAATGGATGTGAAAAGTGCTTTTCTTAATGGTCCTATTAATGAGTTGGTCTATGTAAAGCAACCCCCCGGGTTCGAGGATCCCTTCTTTCCGGAACATGTATATCAACTCGATAAGGCACTCTATGGCCTTAAACAAGCCCCACGTGCGTGGTATGACCACGTTACTGAGTTGTTACAAGATCGTGGATTTGAAGTTGGGCTAATCGATCCCACTCTTTTTACTAAGAAGGTCAAAGGGGAGTTGTTTGTATGCCAACTATATGTTGATGACATTATCTTTGGTTCCCCTAACAAAGCTTTCAATGAAGAATTTGCCGCTCTCATGACCTCTAAGTTCAAGATGTCTTCAATGGGAGAGTTGAAGTTCTTCCTTGGTTTTGATATCAAACAAAGAAGAGAAGGTACCTTCATCAACCAAGCCAAATACACTCAAGACATGCTCAAGAGATTCAAGCTAAGTGATGTCAAGCCGGCCTCTACTCCAATGCCCACCAAGTGCCAACTTGACATTGATCCCAATGGTAAAGCGGTGGATCAAAAGGTATATCGCTCCATGATTGGCTCCTTGCTTTACCTTTGTGCATCTAGACCGGATATCATGTTGAGTGTGGGGATGTGTGCACAGTTTCAAGCTACACCGAAGGAAAGTCACTATGTGGCGGTCAAGCGAATCTTTCGATATTTGGCTCATACCCCAAACTTTGGCTTATGGTACCCAAGAGGGGCAAACTTCAAGCTTGAAGGATTTACGGATTCCGATTGGGCGGGAGACAAAGTGGATAGGAAGTCCACTTCCGGAGGTTGCCAGTTTCTTGGGTGCTCTTTGGTGAGTTGGTCTTCCAAAAAGCAAAGTTGTGTATCTCTCTCGTCCACAGAAGCTGAATATGTGGCGGCCGGTAGTTGTTGTGCACAACTCTTATGGATGAGGCAAACTTTAAAGGAATATGGTGTCATTTGTGACAAAGTGCCTCTTTGGTGTGACAACGAAAGTGCCATCGAGATTTCTCTCAACCCGGTGCAACACTTCAAGACGAAGCATATTGAGATTCGGTATCATTTCATCCGGGATCACATTAGGCGAGGAGAGATCGAGCTCAAGTATGTCAACACTCATGATAACCTTGCAGATATTTTCACGAAGCCCTTGGATGAAGCAAGATTTCGTGAGTTAAGGCATGAGCTAAATATCATTGATTCGAGCAATGTGACTTGAACCCTTGCACACCCCACCCCACTCAACTTGGTGTCTAGCTTAGATGTAGGCATGGACATAGGGGGAGTGTTGTTCTCTCAATGAACTCTCCATCCCCCCATTATGCATAAATCGATCAACCCTTTCACATTAGCCATTTTCGATGGTACTTGTGCTTCAAAGACGAGTGTTGGTCATGGGCCCAAGGATAATTCTTCGCGGTGCCATACCAATTGACTCAAACATAGGTGGCTCCGGCCACCATCCTCTCCTGAGAGAGGCCAGAGCTCGCTCTGTTTCGTGTGTTTGTTTTTGTTTGAGTGGTTTCTGGTCCGTTGTTTGTGTGTGTGCTGCCTGGTTGGTCTTCTCTTTCTCTTGCCCTTGCTTTCGTTTTTTGAGCGTTAGCCGTAGGTTTAGGAGCAGTGTGGTTGCCGAAGCGGTACTACCGCTGGTGGCGAGCGGTACTACCGCTCCTAGCGGTACTACCGCCCTCCAGTGCGGTACTACCGCCGTGAGGCGCGGGCCGGGGGTTATATCAGGGGCAGGGGGAGTTTTCTTCTCCCCCATACCCATTCGCTCTCCCCCTCGCTCTGTTCCTCTCTCCTCAGCAACCAGCGCCGCGGGAGGGCTCCGGCGGATCTCCCTCTCCGGGGCGCTCCTCTCCATTTCCTTCGGTGGAGTCGATCCCCACCGTTTCCTCTTGCCATGGATGCCGGTATTGCCCCTGTTCTCCTTTTCCTTTTGTCTAGATTTCCAATCTAGCTTCTTAGGGGCAATAGCAGTTGCATCTCTAGATTTTTGGCCAGATCTAGGCTTGAGTAGGATGGAGATTGCTTCTAGACAGTTTGGATTAGTGTTTGGTTGGAGTATTTTTGAATTTGGTAGGATGGTAGTACCGGATCTGACCACGGAAGTAGGAAACTGTTGTTTCCCCGCTCGAGCGGTACTACCGCTTTCTCCAGAGCAGTACTACCGCTTGGAGCGGTACTACCGCTCTCTCCAGAGCGGTACTACCGCTTAGAGCGGTACTACCGCTGAAGGGTCACGGTACTACCACCCCTCTACCAGTTTCCGTCATGCTCCTACCTCTCAGTGATCTTTTTGCTCGTGTTTTGTGGCTTACGCTCGTTCTTTCTGGTTGTTTGCGTGTTTGTGTGTGTGGTTCCAGGTGATGAGGTTCCTGAGCATCAGGCTCGTCGTGTCAACCCCGGTCGTGCCTCGTCCAAGCGCTACCGCACCACTGAGCCTGCCGGGGGATCTTCTAGTGCTCCACCTCCTCCTCAACTGCCGAAGAAGCCTGGGGTCAAGCCAAAGCCAGGCAAAACCGTGCCAGAAATACCGCCCAAGGAGTTCTGGGCAAGGCGCCGCCGCAACCCGTATGAGGACGACCAAGATCCCACTTTGGTCAATCGTCCGTTCTGGAACAGGTTCTAGTTTGCCATCTTCTTTGATGTTCTCAAAGCCAAGAAGAATCTCTATGTCAACGTGCACTCCATCGACACCGAGCATATGGAGAACGATCTTGAATACTTTGGTGAAGCTCTTCAGATGTGCACTCAACTGAACATTCTCGGGATCATGCAATTTAACAAGGACTATGATGCTGATATTGTGGCCCAATTCTATGCCACGGTTCACCTTGGGACTAATGAGGACAGGACACTGACTTGGATGACCAATGGCAAGTTGCTTTCAGTCAAGTGGAAAGCTTTCATGGAGTTGATTGGGGTGGAAGATCTAGGTCTTGAGTCTTCTGTTGGCTTTCGCCCCCACCGTCGCGCCAATGCCACTCACAAGCAAGCCCTATGGCCCTACTGCACTCTGAGGATCAACCCTGAGACGAAGAAGGAAACCTATGAGCTGCCTGCCTATCTGGATATCCTTCACCGTATCTTCAGAGAGACTCTTTTCCCTCGTATCGGGAATCTGGACCAGGTTCACTCCTATCTCGTGGACATGCTTCTCTTTTGCCAGCGTGAGAAGGGACAGAACACCGGAGAGTCCTTGGATATCTCTCATGTTATGTGGTCTGAGATGCTATCTGCTATCTCCGAGTGCAAGTGCCCGATTTATGGTCCATTCATCATGCTGCTCATTGAGAAGGCCTGCGATCGTGTCTATCCCAAGGTATTGCTAGAGACAGGAGAGTTGGTCTCTCACGATGTCAAGCGTCTGAGGAAGAAGATAACCAGGGCACTCAGACCCCTAGGACTAGAGTTCCTTCATCTGCTGCTGCCATGGAGACTGAGGAGGAGATTGGGGCTGAGGCTGAGGATGAAGATGATGACTACGTGCCTTCTGAGGCAGAGCCCTCTTGGGTCAAGAAACTCAAGCTCAAGGTGAAGAAGTTGTTCTGCATGGAGTCTCACGGTCAGTACATGACTCATGTGGCTGAGAAGAAGGCCCGAGGTCGCCACAAGGAGCTCATGCGTCAGATGGGTGCTACTGTGATCAGTGGATCTGAGGATCAGCTTACCGAGGAGGAGGAGTGGATTCGGCAGCACTGTCCGTGGACCGATTCCGATGCCGAGCACTTCCAGACTGACGACGGTGGTGCAGATGATCCCTCTGAGCTCTGATGTGTGTGTTCCTCGTTTGCTCTCACCTGGAGCCGTAGCAACACTCCCTCTCCTTTTTGGTGTCTCGATGCCAAAGGGGGAGAGAGTTTAGGGATTTGTGCTTTGTGCTTTGTGTCTTCCGTCTTCTGTGTTTGTGTTTTCCTCGCTTTTGGTTTGTGTCAGTGAGACCTAAGCTCGAGTCATATGGTGTGAGACCTATGCTATCTTATCTTTCCAGTATCTTTATCTATGTCACTATCTAGCTTATGAGTTGCATGCTTATCCTGTTAAGTTATCTTTGCTATGCTTATCCTGTTAAGTTAACTTATGAGTTGCATGCTTATCCTGTTTAGTTATCTTTCCTACTCTCGTTTACCCCACGTAGGTGGTTGGTCTCTAAAATGTAGGGGGAGCATTGATCCTAGTATGTGTGCCGTGCAGTCCAAAGCACTTATCGAGATAGCACACATCTAGGGGGAGCACATCTACATTTTAGGACATTGGGGTGTTTGCGCTTGTTCTATAACTCTCATATTGTGCAAATCCCGTATTGTCATCAATCCACCAAAAAGGGGGAGATTGTAAGGGCATACTTATCCCCAAGAAATTTTGATGATTGATGACAATGCTTGTGCGGACTAATTGCGTGCGTTAAGTTCTTTCAGAGATTCATCCTTTGGCACGAGACGATTTTCTCCCCTCGGTGTTTTATTCAAGACGGTGTAGCTCCTTCGTTTCGTTGTTGGTGGACTAGTCCCGTAGGAGTCACCGAACTATCAAGAGGGGATCCGCTTTGGTAAGACTAGGGTGGAATCAACACGTACACATCCATATCACACCCGTCGTTTTCTTTCCGCTTCATTGGAGCTGCCATTTTCCCCTTAGTATGCTTTGCTCTGCCCCAGCGGTAGTACCGCGACCCACAGCGGTAGTACCGCCGAAGCTCCCCAGCGGTAGTACCGCTCTTAGAGCGGTAGTACCGCCGAAGCTCCCCAGCGGTAGTACCGCTCTCAGAGCGGTAGTACCGCTCTCCGAACGGTAGTACCTCTTGGGGTCTTCGGCCGTAGTACCGCAGTGCTTCCGGGCTACTGCCGCCTCGATTCGAGAATGATGTTTTTCGTGTCAGGGTTTGCGGTACTAAGGGCGGTAGTTGTGGCGGTAGTACCGCTCCAAGCGGTAGTACCGTGCCTACCCCCACGGTAGTACCGCCCTGGGATCAGGGCCCTGTCAGCGCGGCACTACCGCTGGGTTGAGCGGTAGTACCGCCCGGAGCGGTAGTACCGCCCTTCCCTAGCAGTAGTACCGCTCTGTGCAGGGCTGCTCAGTGGGATAACAGTTGGATTGATCCCCCCACTATATAAAGGGGTCTTCTTCCCCAAAGTTGACCGACCTCTGGCCCCCAAAGCTCCATTGTTGCTCCAAGCTCCATTTTCGCCCGATCTCTCTCCCTAGCCAATCGAACTTGTTGATTTGCTCGGGATTGGTTGAGAAGGCCCTGATCTACACTTCCACCAAGAGAAATTTGATTCCCCCCACTTATCCCTAGTGGATCTTGTTACTCTTGGGTGTTGAGGACCCTAGACGGTTGAGGTCACCTCGAAGCCATACTCCATTATGGTGAAGCTTCATGGTGTTGTTGGGAGCCTCCAAGTGTTGTGGAGATAGCCCCAATCTTGTTTGTAAAGGTCCGGTTGCCACCTTCAAGGGCTCCAATAGTGGAATCACGGCATCTCGCATTGTGTGAGGGCGTGAGGAGATTACGGTGGCCCTAGTGGCTTCTTGGGGAGCATTGTGCCTCCACACTGCTCTAACGGAGACGTACTTCCCCTTAAAAGGAAGGAACTTCGGTAACACATCCTCGTCTCCACTGGCTCCACTCTTGGTTATCTTGTCCCTTTACTTTTGCAAGCTTACTTGAGTTATATCTATTGCTTGCTTGTGTGCTTATTGTCTTTGCATCATATAGGTTGTCCACGTAGTTGCACATCTAGACAACCTATTTCATTGCAAGGTTTAAATTGTTAAAGAAAAGTCTAAAAATTGTTAGTTGCCTATTCACCCCCCCTCTAGTCAATCATATCGATCCTTTCACCTGTGTACACTCACAAACACATCAGTCCCTTAACCTATAAGTCTTCAGTACACCAAAATCACTAAGGGGCACTAGATGCACTTACAATCTCCCCCTTTTTGGTGATTGATGACAATATAGGTTAAGTTTTCAACGGGGATAATTATATGAAGTGTAAGTATTGATGTTGAGGAATTTGATTGCAAGATATAGAAGAACTCTCCCTGAAGATGTGCATAGTGAGAAATTTGCTTTTGAAGCATTGCACACTTGATGAGTATAATCATGGAGATCTCCCCCTATATCTTGTAATTCATACATGCATTTGACATATAATATGAAGAATTTGAAATGCATGATGAAATATGGTGACTGATATAATTCAGCATGCATGCATTGACATAAATGAGGAATAAGCATGCAGAAGAACACAACAAAGTATCAGGCCACCATAGAGTTTAAGAGTACAACTCGATCGAGCAAAGTCATCAGAAGACGAGAGTTGTAACTTAGCAAAAAAACGCCCATATATGATAGACCCGCTTGAAGACTAATTCAAATTTCTCCCCCTTTGTCATCGAATGACCAAAAGGGTTAAAAATGAGGACTAACGCCCCTGAAGAATATCATGATGATGGAGGAGCGCCAGTGTTGTCATGGTCTTGAGTCGATGTAGGGTCTGCTGCAGTGTCGTCCAAGTCTTCATACTCGTCCATGTCACGCGATGAAGAATATGAACTGGCGACCAAGGGAGGAACCTTGACCTTCTTGAGTTTCTTTGGTGGTGGAGCAGACCAGTCAAAATCTTCTTTGAAGCACATGTTCTTCAAATCTTCTTCACCATAGAAATGATGCAGAATAGCCCAGGTGCGATCCAAGACTTCATGGAGGTAGTAATGGTTTTTCTTCACTGCATTATGTGTAGAGGTCATGTTGTGAAGAATAGAGCCAAACTGACGCTTAACCCATTTGTGGTTTCGATCCACCTTCTGGTGAAGACTTAGAAGCAACTCATGGTCAGTCATCACACGAGGAGCAGTATCTTAAGGACTTGACTTGGGAGCATTGGCAGCAGAATCGTGAGTGGCAGAGTCATCATTGGTGGAATAAGATGCAGCTTTGCGGAACTGACCATCCAATGGACGAATACCTTCATCGATAACAACTGGTGAATTGCCCTTCTCATCAGCTAAGGAATATGTCTGCTTGAGAACTACAATCGGGGGCAAGTAGCTGAGGTGATTCTGAAAGTCAGCCTTGTAATTGAGTGAAGACCTTGTTCCGAGGAATCTCATGATCCACGGCGCATAAGGCTTCAGCTCAAATGGTGAAAGTGCGACATTCGCCAGAGTCCTCATGAAGTAATCATGATAATTGATGGGGATGCCATGCATGATATTGAATAGCATATTCTTCATCATCCCAACAATTTCTTCATCGGATGAGTCATGGCCTTTGATAGGACTCATGGTCTTCGTCAGAATGCGATAGATGGTTCTTGGCACATAGAGCAATTCCTTCACGAGGAATTTGGTCCTAGGAGCTTGACCAGGCTTCAGAGGCTTCATGAGCACTTGCATATAGTGAGCAGTGAGTTTAGGCTCATCGTACAGACAACGAGCACCTTCAGGTGGAGGACTGAGTGGCAAGGCATGAAGCAATTCAGAGACTGGTGCCTTGTAGTGAGTGTTTTCGGTCATCCAGTACAACACCCAAGTGTTGATGTCATTAGCTTCACCAGTGATGTGCAGCATTGCATGGAACTGAAGAATGAGCTCTTCATTCCAATCCACTATGTCAGTGCAAAAGTTGGGGAAACCTGCATCATGAAGCATACTGAGGACTTGAGAGAAGCAAGGCATTGATTCCATGTCCACGTGAGGAATATGCTCACCGAAGAATTGAAGTTGGCCTGGATGGCAGTCCAGAAACGCTTCCTTCTAAGACAAGCATTGTCATACGGGTTGAATTCAGTGAAGAACACATGCTCGCCGAAGAAATCATCAGCCTTGAATTTTTGCTTCTTTGAGAAAGGATCCTTTGGCTTGGGTTGAGGGGTGTCGGTTAACTGCATCACCACCTCAGGAATCGCAATATCAGGTTCCTCATGTTGAGGAATTTCAGGCACTTCTTCAGTTGCAGCCTGGGTCATCAATTCTTCATTTATAATTTCATCAGCACTAGTGGCTGGAATTTCTTCATGGACAGACGGGGTTGCATGAGGTTCTTCAGATCCCATTTGCACTACAGTAGCAGCAGGGGACTGAGGAATTGCTTGAAGTGGAGTGAACATCGGAGAGTTGGGGTGCTGACTTTCCCAAAAGTCATCATTTGACACAGGTGCGGTACAGCCAATGTCCACATCCTCATCTTGCATTTCTTCAACACCTGCCTCTTCAGCAGTGAACTGAGGCATAGGTGAGGAAACAACTGGGGCTGAAGGGATCTTGTCCACTTCAATTTCTTCATCCAACTGCTCTGTTGAAGCAGCAGAAGGAGTTTCTTCATCGGATTCATCGGGAATCACATAATCTTCACCAAACAGAACAAGGTCCTTTGATGGCATGTAAGAGACAGGAACGACATCAATTGGATTTTCCGTTGAGCTAGTCAGAGGCTTCATTTTCTTCGGAGCTAAAGAGTCTGATGAAGCTGATGCCTTCCTCTTTTTCATTGTTGCACGCTCTGCGGCCTTGGTCTTCTTCACATCTGATGCAGATGGAAGGATCGGAGTGGGAGTAGGTGCAGGAGGTGCAGAGGACTTTGGTTCAGTTTCTTCTGGCGCAGCTGATGCAGTTGCCCTGACTTCTTCATTTTCTTCAGGCGCACCGCTAGTGGATGCCCTGACAATTTCTTCAGCGGCTGGAATGCAGTCATCAGCCCTGGTACTCTCATTTTCTTCAGCAGCCTGATTGTCATCAGCGGTGCTGGCATGTTCTTTAGTAGGCTGAGCAGATGCTTCAGCCTGAGGAACTTCAACGTGCATAGGAGCAGCAACACATGAAGTGATTTTCTTCGTCAAATTGACGAACCGGACCTTGGCGCCCTTCCAATCAGCATAGTACCGATCAAATTCATCACTCAGTTGCTTGATTTCAGCTTGCAACACAATGAGTTGGTCAGGAGTGAGAGTGAGGACACTGTCCTTGAGATAGCGCTGCTTCTTGTACTGCGCTTTCTTCAGCCTTCTGCCTTCTTCAAATTTCCACTTTTCTTCCTCAATGAAGGTAGTCAGAACATGACTTTGACCAGGAGTGAGGTTCATCTCTGGCAATGGCGTGTTAGGGTCCTTGTGTCACAGGTCAATGAAGTCGAGGATCAACTTTGGATCCAATAGCAGTGGCACATTGCTGCCTTTGGCTCTTGCGGCCCTGGCTTGCCTGTCTCTGATGATTTCGGCAAGTTCTTCATCATCAGCCTCATCTTCATCAGAGGGCACTTGGAAGGCGACCTGCTTCTTGTGAGGACTTGGTCGAAGGCCTCGTCTGCTACCTCTTGAGCACTGCGTTGGATTTCCCCGAAGAGGAGAGGATAATGCAGTAAAGTAGCGTAAGTATTTCCCTCAGTTTTTGAGAACCAAGGTATCAATCCAGTAGGAGATCACGCACGAGTCCCTCGTACCTACACAAAACGATAGCTACTCGCAACCAACGCGATTAGGGGTTGTCAATCCCTTCACGGTCACTTACGAGGGTGAGAAATGATAGAGATGATAAATAATATTTTTGGTATTTTTGATATAGAGATGCAAAGTGAAAAGTAAAAGGCAAAGTAAAAAACAAAGCAAGTAATAAAGTAATGGAGATTGATATGATGAGAATAGACCCGAGGGCCATAGGTTTCAGTAGTGGCTTCTCTCAAGAGCATAAGTATTCTATGGTGGGTGAACAAATTACTGTTGAGCAATTGACAGAATTGAGCATAATTATGAGTATATCTAGGTATGATCATGTGTCTAGGCATCACGTCCGAGACAAGTAGATCAAAACGATTCTGCATCTACTACTATTACTCCACTCATCGACTGCTATCCAACATGCATCTAGAGTATTAAGTTAAAAATAGAGTAATGCCTTAAGCAAGATGACATGATGTAGAGGGATAAATTCATGCAATATGATAAAAACCCCATCTTGTTATCCTCGATGGCAACAATACAATACGTGCCTTGCAACCCTTTTTGTCACTGGGTAAGGACACCGCAAGATTGAACCCAAAGCTAAACACTTATCCCATTGCAAGAACTACCAATCTAGTTGGCCAAACCAAACGGATAATTCGAAGAGACTTGCAAAGATAACTCAATCATACATAAAAGAATTCAGAGAAGATTCAAATATTATTCATAGATAAGCTGGATCATAAACCCGCAATTCATCTGTCTCAACAAACACACCGCAAAAAGAAGATTACATCGAATAGATCTCCACAAGAGAGGGGGAGAACATTGTATTGAGATCCAAAAAGAGATAAGAAGCCATCTAGCTACTAGCTATGGACCCGAAGGTCTGAAATAAACTACTCACACTTCATCGGAGAGGCTATGGTGTTGATGTAGAAGCCCTCCATGGTAGATGCCCCCTCCGGCGGAGCTCCGGAACAGGCCCCAAGATGGGATCTCGTGGATACAGAAAGTTGCGGTGGTGGAATTAGGTTTTTGGCTCCGTATTTGATCTGTCGGGGGTACATAGGTATATATAGGAGGAAGGAGTACGTCAGTGGAGCAACAGTGGGCCCACGAGGCAGGGGGCGCGCCCTAGGGGGGCGCCCCCACCCTTGTGACCTCCCCGGTTGTTCCTTGGAGCAGGGTCCAAGTCTCCTGGATCATGTTCGGTGAGAAAATCACGTTCCCGAAGGTTTCATTCCGTTTGGACTCCGTTTGATATTCTGTTTCTTCGAAATACTGAAATAGGCAAAAAACAACAATTCTGGGTTGGGCCTCCGGTTAATAGGTTAGTCCCAAAAATAATATAAAAGTGGAAAATAAAGCCCAATATAGTCCAAAACAGTAGATAAAGTAGCATGGAGCAATCAAAAATTATAGATACGTTGGAGACGTATCATCGTCCAGCAGTGGCCTTTTTCTTCAGGAGAGAGGGGCCGACTCAGGAGTTTGGTGCAGCAGTGGAGCTTGCAGATGCTCCTGAGGCAATAGAGATGCCAGTTGTCCTTTGGCACATGGCGAGATGCATAGGTGCAGAGGATTTTGTAGGAGCAGCTGAAGATTTTGTCGGAGGAGCTGAGGACTTTGAAGGAGGAGGAGCAGTCTGAGGAATTGGCCGTGAGGGCTTTGAAGAATATGGCCTTGAGGGCATTGCTGAGGAGCTTGGCCGTGAGGGCATTGAAGGAGAAGCACTTGACTTATGCGCAGGCTTCTTAGGCATCGCCTTCTTCGGCTTACTAGCAGAGGCCTCAACAGCGGTAGCAGCAGCAGCAAAGTCTGCATTGAATTTCCTCACTGCTTCCTTTGCTTGCTTGGCCAGTTTGGCCTGGCGCTTTGCCCATTCATCAACATAGTCCTCACCGCACTTGAGGCTGGTGGGATCTGCCAATTGGCCTAGTGCCAATGGAGGTCTTGGGCATGGAGGGTTGAGTGTGAATTTCTTCATGTACTTGGGAGTAACATACCTGTACTCCCTCCATTCCCGTGCCCATCTCCTCTCAATCTTTTGAATGCGCACCTTGTGCTGATTTCTATCCTCCTCAGGGGGTGTGCAGTATCCAGCATAAATGTCCTCAGGGATTTCAAAAACACTATTGACCTCTGGCCTCTTTCCTCCCTTCTGTGGCTTCTTGTTAGCCATTTTCTTCAGCTGAGGAATATGAACAACTGAAGTTTCTAAAGAGGTGTGCAACTTTTCTTCGAGGAACGCTGCAAATGAGTTAAGTTGATGAGAACCTAGTGATTCAGCAGCGGACATGAGTACCTGTGAATAGAGTATAGTTGCGAGGAATTTGGAGAGGTCATATGCGTTCTCAGAAGATTTTCAAAACGAAAAGGTTTGAGGAATTTGACCAGATGAGTCTTGAGGAATTTCACTAAGCATTCTTAATCTTAGGTTCCAGAGTTGTACAGATTGAAAATCCACACAATTGAGGAATCTTGAAGAAAATCATCGCTTAGGGAAATGGATCAAGAATAGATGACATGTGAGGTGTTCATGTGTGTGAAGAGTTGAAGAACAAACACCTTTGAAGATTTTCAAGAAAACATATGAATCAAAGAGGGTAGTAAAAGTAACTTTTCATTACCCCAGATGAAGAACAGGACGAACTGAGAAGTGTAGATGTGAAGTTTGTGAGTTCAGATCTTCCACGCCCTAACTCGGCAGAGGAAGACGACTACGGTGGCGGCGGAGTGAAGAAATCCGCAACCGGCACGAGTACGACGGCGACGAGGTCGAGGCAGTGAAGCTCTTCCTCACCGGCGATGATAAAGTAGCGGCGGCGCTAGGGTTTGGGAAGCTCGAGTGGGAATGAGAGCGAGCGGAGTAAAAGTGAAGTGAGGAAGAGGCAGGGGTATTTATAGTGGAAGTGTAAAATTGTACGCCCGAGGATTTTGGACGAACGTGCCCCTGGCCCTTCTCATTCGGTTGACATGTGTCACCCACGTACTGAGAGGTGGCGATCGTGTAGGATTGTGGGTGAATAGATAAGTATTGTCGAGGGATGCGGAACGGTTTGAGCGGCAAAGCCGAAAATTCACATAAGATAAGTTAAAGGTTCCGTTCGCAATTTCTTCAGCTGTCAAGGACACAGTGAAGATTTTGAACGAGTTTCAAATAGAACGCACATGAAGAATTTGTGAATAGACTGAGTTGAGTTTAGCATAGAGGGGGAAGGGTCCGTTCACATTCACTTAGCAGAAGAAATCAACTTGAAGATTAGCAATAAATGAATGCTGTAGAGGACATAACACACACACACATATATATATATATATATATATATATATCTGTGTGTGTGTCTATATATATATATCTGTGTGTGTGTGTGTATTCAAATGAAGAACAACACCGGAAAGAGTGAAGACAATGCAAAGTTGAAGAATTTGAAAAACTGAGAAATTTCAAAAACAAAGAAAAACTCAAATTGAAGATTTTCAACTTTGGTTGGTGGCGTGACCCACCGTATAAGAAGGCTGATTTCAGACACCGCGTACAATTGTCGTAGGGCTCTGAGAATCAATTTCTTCATTAATTTCTTCACACTTAGAGGGTTAGTCTTCATTGATTGAAGAAAAATGTTACTTCGTGTGTTGCGCATCTAAGTCATCAAGTCAGCATAAGTGTTAGGATGTGTGTCCATTTCAGAGAACATTCAAAGATTCTAGGATATTTAGCTCACACCGCAACTTGCTAAATCTCTTCTCATCCAAGGGCTTAGTGAAGATATCGGCCGGCTGATCTTCAATGCTTGCATGGTCGATGGAGATATCGCCCTTCAACACATGATCACGAAGAAAATGATGATGAATCTGGATGTGCTTGGTCTTCGAGTGCTGAACTGGGTTATGAGCAATCTTGATAGCGCTCTCATTGTGCAGTAGAGAGTCACATTCTTCACGTTGATGCCAAAGTCCTTGAGTGTTTGCTTCATCCATAGTAATTGAGCACATCATGATCCAGCAGCAATGTACTCAGCTTCTGCAGTGGAGACTGATACACAGTTCTGTTTCTTCGAGGACCAACAGACCAAAGATCGTCCGAGGAAATGGCATGTGCCTGACATTGCCTTGCGGTCCACGCGATCGCCAGCATAGTTAGAGTTTGAATATCCAATGAGATCAAATGAAGAGCCCTTGGGATACCATAATCCAAGTGTTGGTGTGTGAGCTAGATATCGAAGAATATGCTTCACAGCCTTATGGTGTGATTCCTTCAGTGTAGCTTGAAATCGGGCACACATGCAAACACTAAGCATAATATCCGGCCTAGATGCACATAGGTACAATAAAGAGCCAATCATGGAGCACTATACCTTTTGATCGAAGTCTTTACCATTTTCATCAGTGCATAGATGGCCATTTGTGGGCATTGGAATTTTGACCCCTTTGCAATCTTGTATGCCGAATTTCCTCAATACGTCCTTGAGGTATTTCTCCTGAGATATGAATATCCCATTGCGCTGTTGACGAATTTGAAGACCTAAAAAGAATTACAACTCTCCCATCATAGACATTTGATATTCTTCACTCATCATATAGGCAAATTCATCACTATAATGTTCATCAGTACAACCAAAGATAATGTCATCAACATATATTTGGCATAGAAACAATTCATCATCATAAGACTTAGTGAAAAGAGTTGGGTCGAGTGAACCGGGTTTGAAGCCTTTCTTCATGAGGAATTCCTTCAAAGTATCATACCACGCCCGAGGGGCTTGCTTGAGGCCATACAGGGCCTTGTTGAGTCTGAAGACTTCGTCAGGATTCTTTGGATCTTCAAAACCTGGGGGTTGAGCAACATATACTTCTTCCTCAAGCTTAACATTGAGGAATGCACTATCGGATTTCGGGTTCCGGCAGACCCTCTAGATTCGAACACTGGGGTGCACGCAGAGATTTAGCCCTCTGCCTACCTGCTCCTCATCGCCTCGCTATGAACTAAGCAATCAAAGGAACAACACAAGAGACACAGGGTTTATACTGGTTCAGGCCACCATTGTGGTGTAATACCCTACTCCAGTGTGTGGTGTGGTCGATTGCCTCTTGGGATGATGAAGAACAGTACAAGGAAGAATAGCCTTGCGAGGGTCTGTTCTTGGCTGGTGCAATGAACTGCTAAGGGAGTTCAGTTGCTCTCTCTACTGGTTTCTAGGTGAGGGTCCGATTGATTTCTGGATCTCCCTACCTTGTGGGTGGCTAGTCCTATTCATAGGCAAAGGCCCTGGGCCTCTTCCCAAATATTGAGCGGGAAGGGCGCCAACAACTGGCCATTTTGAAGGGGAACATCTAGTACTCTTATCCTGACTAAAGTTGGTCCTCGCCTGCCAAAGGTTCTGGTGGTGACGCCGGCTTGGGCTCCACGATGACTTCCATGCTGCCGTTCTGCTGGTCTTGGTCTTGTTGCACCGAAATGGACACCTTTGCTTGATGCTCTCACCTGCGCTTGCCCCCTTTGCACCAAAGAGGAAAGAAGGACACTGCGCGGGCTGGCGCCCGCCTGGCGCCCTTGGTCGTCATGGCTTGCGTCATGGGTACCTCGCGAGGTACCCCGCCTTGATCTCTCCACCTCCTCGCGAGCCAGCCTAACGAGGCCGTGCCTAAGGAAGCCTCCTGTCGTCCGCCCCGTGAGGCTTGGCCCCTCGCGAGGGTCTTGAACTCGTGTTGATGAAGATGGGCCATGCTGGGCCGCCCCTTGAGCCACACCGCATGCCGCAGGCAGGCAAGTCTGGGGACCCCCGTTCCCAGTACACCGACAGTAGCCCCCAGGCCCAAGGCGCGCCCGGAGTTGGCTGAGCAGAGAGGCGAAGGGGCAAGTGTGAAGCACCGCGGGCCCTAATAGCCTGCGGCCTCGGGCGCCGTGTGGCGGTTGATTGGACGTGGGCGGCCCCGCTCCCCCATGACGCCTCGGCAACTGTGTGAACCGCCAGATCCCTGCATGCAAAGCGGGTCATGATTACCTGTGGTCGTGGAGGCAGGCGGTTGGACTCCTCCGGCTATAAGTACGGGGCGACGCCTGCCCTTCCGATCCATCCCTTCTTGCTTCTCCTTTTCTTTCATGGCTCCGCCGAAAAGGTTCTCGGCCGCGGAGAAAGGTAAGGCCCGCCAGGCGGAACTTGACTCTCCTCCACCCAAGCGCGGTCGAAGACGTCCCCGCAAGCACCCCGCGACTCCCATGGTGGCTCCCCGCAGTCGCGGAGGAGATCTTCCGTGCGGCGAAGAGCGGCCGGCCGCCGCTGGGGGACGCGTCACAGCCGTGCGACCCCCTAGGCCGCGCTCCCACTCGGCAGAGGTACTGCCGGAATTCGTTGTGTGGGCGGCGGAACCGGCCAGCACCCGGCTCCAACTCTCCCGCTTCCTCCTAGGCGAGCTTCCAGCTGGGGCCCCGGGCGGCCTCTGGCTCCAGGCGGATGGCTGCTGCAGCCGAGCCTCCTGGGCTTCGCTGGAGGTCTCCTCGGCCGGGAGCTTGGCCCTGACCCGCGGCTGGCAAACGTTTGCCCGCGCGCGTGGTCTGATCCGGCGGTGCACCCTGCACTTCAAGTTTGACGGCGATGCCACCCTCTACGTGAGGGTGTTCGGGGAAGATGGTCGCCGCGCTGGATGTTGCCCCGAGATTGACAACCGCGACCGTGGGTCCAGCCCCGGCGATGATGAAGATGACAGCGCGCGTGCGGCCGGTGGCGGTTGAGGTTCATTGAGCTTCGACGGCTCCTCCAGCGGTGGCCGCGATCAGCCTCCGCGTCGCCGCACCCGCCTGGAGGGAGGTAGCGGGCCTGCCCGCCGTCGCGCCTCAGTGAAGTGCGAGACGGAGTCCTCCTGAGCTCCGGAGGCGGTTCGAGTCTCCCTCGCGAGCTGATGTCGGGCGAGTCGCGCCTGTTTTGTTTTCCCTTTCCCTGCGCAAAAAGACAGTAGTGTAGGGCCCTGCGAGGGTGTGCTGGGACTCTTGCTTCTTAATTATTGTATTGCTTCCGTCATTTTGGTATTTGTGCCCTCATGCCGTATGCTAGTGCGCAGGAATTACTTAACTTGGGGGGAGGGCTTGTCGCGACCCTTGCTTCTTGTGGCTGAGGCTTTGTCGAACGTTCCATGCCCTGCGGGGGGTAGTCTGGAGAGGTAGTTCCCGGCCTTAGCCGTGGAGGCGATCGACCCAGGCCCTGCGTTCGTCTCGAGATGCCCGAGGGGCACGGACTGGAGGGGTGCTCTTGTAGTGGACCCGGGTTGGGTAGCCTCAAACGACAAGGGCAGAAAACACTCGCAAGGGTGCCCGTGGTACCCCCTCGTGAGACTTGCGCGAGAGAAATCGGGGCAGGAGAGCGAAAAAGGCAAACGGTCACAAACCAAAGACGACAACAACTTCAACAAAACCTCGAATGGGGATGAACAGCCAACTGCAGAAAGCAAATGAGAAAAGCCGCGTCCGGCACCTAATCTAGTCTTCGACGTCTTCTCACCAGCGCGGAGCTAAGTGCTGCCACTGGGCGTGGTAGGGAGCCCCAGGGCCTGAGGCCGGCGCTCCTGAGACTCTGGGGCGTGTACAGCCCCACTCATTATTACGTGAGAGTGTCACGGGTGGCGAGCTTCACAGGCACTGGCCTTCTTCACATGCTCCAGGCCTTTCTCGTGAGGATAGACTTCACATGCGTTCGCCTTCTTCACAGGCTCTGGGCCTTTTCCAAAACGCAACAGCTTCACGGGCGTTCACCTTCTTCACAGGCTCTGGGCCTTTTCCAAAACGCAATAGCTTCACATGCGTTCGCCTTCTTCACAGGCTCTGGGCCTTTTCCAAAACGCAACAGCTTCATAGGCGTTCACCTTCTTCACAGGCTCTGGGCCTTTTCCAAAATGCAACAGCTTCACAGGCGTTCGCCTTCTTCACAGGCTCTGGGCCTTTTCAAGGATAAAATCTCCGGAGGTGCTGGATGTTCCACGCATTCTGGACGGGCACCCCCTCCTGAGTCTCCAAGCGCGGAGCCGGGCCTGGAAACATGAACAACCTTGAACGGGCCCTCCCACATGGGAGAGAGCTTATGCAGTCCCTCCCTAGAGAGGACCCGCCTGAGCACGAGGTCTCCTACCTCGAGTGTCCTGGGGCGGATGTTGCGGCAGTGGTATCGCCGTAGCGCTTGTTGGTATCTTGCTGCCCGGAGCGCAGCCTCCCGGCGACACTCCTCCCCCAGTACAAGGTTCGTCCCCCGCATGGCGTCCTACTGCGCCTCGTCGAACACCAGGACCCGCGCGGAATGACGTCTGACCTCATGAGGGAGGACCGCTTCAGCTCCATAGACCAGGAAGAATGGGGTCTCGCCAGTTGGCTTGGTTGCGGTCGTGCGGATGGACCACAACACAGACTGAAGCTCGTCGTACCAGCCTCGGCCACAAGCCTCCAACTTCTTCTTGAACGTCCTGGTTTTGAGGCCCCTCAGGACCTACGCGTTGGCCCGCTCGGCCTGACCGTTGCTCCGGGGGTGCGCCACTGAAGCGTAACATATCTGCATTCCAAGGTTAGCACAGTATGTTTTGAAGAGATTACTAGTGAACTGCGAACCTTTGTCGGTGATGATGCGGTTGGGTACCCCGAACTGGCTCACAATGCCCTTGATGAACTTGACCGCAGACCCTGCAGGGATGGTGTAGACAGCTTCCACTTCCGCCCACTTAGTGAACTTGTCCACGGCGACGTAGAGGTAGCGATAGCCCCCTGGCGCCCAAGGAAATGGGCCCAGGATGTCTAGTCCACAGACTACGAATGGCCATGAGAGGGGTATAGTTTGCAGACCTCTAGCCGGCTAATGGATCTGCTTGGCGTGGAACTGGCAGGCCTCGCAAGCCTTCACCAGTTCGACAGCATCATTGAGTGTATTGGGCCAATAGAATCCACTGCGGAACGCCTTGCCAACGAGGGTCCACGATGATGAATGATGCCCACAGTCTCCATCATGTATATCCGCTAGCAGTTCCTTCCCTTGCTCCCTGGAGATGCAGCGCAGGGACACATCATTCGGTTGCCTGCAGTAGAGCTCTCCGCCCCTGATGCAGTATGTTGTGGCCTACCGCGCCACGCGCTCCGCTTCCTCCTCCTTCTCTGGCAAGATCCCTTGTGTCAGATAGCTCCGGAGCTCCGTGATCCAGCACCCCTCCTGAGGCTCCATTGTCAAGAGCAGACGCGCCCCTGAGGCCGGCCCGCAGACCAGGGTTCCCGAGGCTGGCGGCTAGGGGAGCTCCTCCCGAGGCTGCACCGCGCTTGACTGTGATGGCATGGCCGAGGGCTTGAAGAGCCGCTCTTCGAAGACGCCAGGCTCCTGAGGCAGTCGCCTGGACGCTCGTTTGGCGATGTCGTCGGCCTCCTGATTGGTGCCACGGGGCACGTGCCGTAACTCCAGCCCCCAGAACTGCTTCTCCATCCTGCGGACCTCCGCAAGGTAGGCTTCCATGTGCTCATCCCTTGGCTCGTATACTTTGTTGGAGAAGTTGACGAGGAGTTGTGAATCACCTTTGATGGTAAGGCGTTTTACTCCGAGGGCGGCCGCGGCCTTCAGGCCCGCTATCAAGCCTTCATATTCTGCTATGTTGTTGGAGACCTTTTCTCCGTGTTGGAAACAGAGCTGCACGGCGTAGTAGAGCTTGTCTTGGGTAGGAGACATAAGTACCGCACCAGCCCCCGCGATGTGCCTGGAGAACGCCCCGTCGAAGTACATGACCCAACCGTCCGGTGCCTTGCTTCCCGGGGAGAGGGATCGATCCTCATCAGCTTTTAGGCCCGGCGCCTCTGTCCACTCTGCCATGAAATCTGCCAAGGCGGCCCCCTTGATGACTCTGGTTGTGCTGAATTCGAGTTGAAACGCTTGTAGTTCAATGTTCCACTCAGCGACTCTTCCAACTGAGTTGGGGCTCCTAAGCACCCTCTCCAAAGGGTATGCTAAGACAACCTTGATGGGGTGGCCCTGGAAATAATGCCGCATCTTGCGCGAGGCCACCAATAGTGCGAGGAGAAGTTTCTGAGGCATGGGATACCGCGCCCTTGCGTCCCGCAACATTGTGCTGACAAAGTACACAGGATGTTCAACTTGGTTGGGAGTGCTGGTGTCGATGGCACCCTCCGGAGACCGCGGCGCCTCCTGAGGCAGGGGAGCCCCCAGCGGCTGGTCGCTAGGGGGAGGGGTTCCCGCTGTCCCGAGCATGTCCCCTAGCGGTGGCTGATCCTTCTCGGCTGTAGCGGTGGTCTTTGCCGGTCTTTCTTGTTCATGCTCCGCCCCGACCCGGGTGGATGCCGTGGCTCTGCTCCGATGCTCCTCCCTAACCGCCACCAGGGCTGTGCTGGCGGAGTAGGGAGTGGCTGCAAGGTAAAGCACCAGGGGATCCTGAGGGCGTGGGGCCACCATTACCGGTGGTCTGGTTAGGTATCTCTTGAGGTCTTGGAACGCCTTGTCTGCCTCTTCAGTCCACTCAAAGGGTCCCTTTTTCTTCATCAGTTGGAAGAAAGGCAGCGCTTGCTCTCCCAGCTTGGAGATGAAGTGTCCCAGTGCTGTCACGCGCCCAGTGAGCTTCTGCATTTCTCTAAGGGTCTTTGGCGGGCTCATGTCCTCGACCGCCTTGACCTTCTACGGGTTAGCCTAGATGCCCCGGTGGGACATGAGGAAGCCCAAGAGCTTGCCCAAGGGGACCCCAAACACGCACTTCTCTGGGTTGAGTCGTAGGCTCACGGCATCGAGGCTCGCGAAGGTTTCCTCCAGGTCTTGTATCAGGGTCTTGGCCTCGCGAGACTTCACCACAATATCATCGACATAAGCCTCAACGTTTTTCCCGAGCTGTGGGCCCAAGGCGATGTGCATCAACCGCTGGAAGGTTGCCCCTGCATTGCGCAACCCAAACGACATGCACGTGTAGCAGTACACCCCACATGGGGTTAGAAAGGTAGTTTTTTCCACATCTTCCACCGCCATCTTGATCTGGTGATACCCAGAGAAGGCATCCAAGAAGCACAATAGGTCACACTCGGCGGTGGAGTCGACGATCTGATCAATGCGGGGGAGCGGGAACGGATCTTGCGGGCAAGCTTTGTTGAGATTGGTGAAGTCAACACACATACGTTCCTTCCCTCCTTTCTTTGGTATGACGACTGGGTTGGCCAACCAATCCGGGTATCGGACCTCGCGAATGACCCCTGCAGCTTCCAACTTGCGGGTCCCTTGGACGATGAAATCTTGCTTTTCCGTGGACTGCCGTCTTGCCTTCTGCTTCACGGGTCGGACATTGGGGCACACATTGAGGTGGTGCTCGATTACGCCCCTTGGAATCCCCGCCAGCTGATCGGGCTCCCATGCGAATACCTTCTTGTTTGCGCGTAGGAACTTGACCAGGGCCTCCTCCTGCTCGGGCTCGAGATTGGCGCCTATGGTGAAGGTGGCGTCAGTGGATTCGTCCTCGTCAACCAGCATCTGCTTGGTTTCTGCCTTGTCTTGGGTGAACAACTGCTTCTTCTTGGCCGGCGGAGCTCCCTTGGGCTCAGGGGCGTTCGAGTCGGCAGGCTGTGCCGCCGCCGCCGTCTTGAAGGCGAGCTTGAGCACTTGCAACGCACCCCCGTTGTCTCCACACACAGTGAGGACGCCGCTACTCCTGGGCATTTTCATGAGGTTGTACGCCGGGTGAGTCGCAGCCATGAACCGGGCCAGTGCCGGGTAGCCGAGGATGGCGTTGTACGGGAGGCCGATGGGGGCGATGTCGAAATCGATTAGCTCCGTGCGGAAGTTGTCGTAGGTGCCGAAGGTTACTGGGAGATGGATCTGCCCCAGGGAGCTAGAGGACCCGCCCCCGACGCCCAAGAAGGGCCGGCTGGGCCGGAGCCGCTCCGGTGGTATGTGGAGGAGGCTGAAGGCTTCAACCTAGAGCACGCTGAGGCCCGAGCCACCGTCGATGAGAGTCCTGGTGACGGCGACCTGGAAGATGGTGGGGGTGCATAGCATCGGGAGCGCGCCTGAGCAGGCTGAATTGGAGGGGTGGTCCTTTGAGCTGAAGGCCAGATCGGCCTTGGGCGCCGACCAACCTGAGGGAGCCCCCTGCCGCATGGAAGCGGCGCCGACCTGGCGGACGAATGGCTTGACGTGGCGGCCCGAGGGCGGCGCCTGCGAGCCGCCCAGGAGGGCCGCGACGACCAGAGCGGACGGCGCGCTGCTCTGCGCAGGGCGAGTCGTGGTGTCGGTGGAGAGCGGGTCGGCGGAAGGAGAAGCTCCGGTGCACCCCTACCTCGCGCGCCAAATGTCGGATTTCGGGTTCTGGCAGACCCTCTAGATTCGAACACTGGGGTGCACGCAGAGATTTAGCCCTCGGCCTACCTGCTCCTCACCGCCTCGCTATGAACTAAGCAATCAAAGGAACAACACAAGAGACACAGGGTTTATACTGGTTCAGGCCACCATTGTGGTGTAAAACCCACTCCAGTGTGTGGTGTGGTGGATTGCCTCTTGGGCTGATGATGAACAGTACAAGGAAGAACAGCCTCGCAAGGGTCAGTTCTTGGCTGGTGCAATGAACTGCTAAGGGAGTTCAGTTGCTCTCTCTACTGGTTTCTAGGTGAGGGTCCGATTGATTTCTGGATCTCCCTACCTTGTGGGTGGCTAGTCCTATTTATAGGCAAAGGCCCCGGGCCTCTTCCCAAATATTGAGCGGGAAGGGCGCCAACAACTGGCCATTTTGAAGGGGAACATCTAGTACTCTTATCCTGACTAAAGTTGGTCCTCGCCTGCCAAAGGCTCTGGTGGTGACGCCGGCTTGGGCTCCACGATGACTTCCATCCTACCGTTCTGCTGGTCTTGGTCTTGTTGCACTGAAATGGACACCTTTGCTTGATGCTCTCGCCTGTGCTCGCCCCCTTTGCACCAAAGAGGAAAAAAGGACACTACGCGGGCTGGCACCCGCCTGGCGCCCTTGGTCGTCATGGCTTGCGTCATGGGCACCTCGTGAGGTACCTAGCCTTGATCTCTCCGCCTCCTCGTGAGCCAGCCTGATGAGGTCGTGCCTGAGGAAGCCTCCTGTCGTCCGCCCCGCGAGGCTTGGCCCCTCGCGAGGGTCTTGAACTCGTGTTGATGAAGATGGGCCATGCTGGGCCGCCCCTTGAGCCACGCCGCAGGCCGCAGGCAGGCAAGTCTAGGGACCCCCGTTCCCAGAACGCCGACATGCACTTTTCACATCCATTTGATATAAGGTGATATTATGATGGTTAGCATAAGCAAGTAATATGCGAATAGCCTCAAGTCTAGCAACAGGTGCAAAAGTTTCATCGAAATCAATTCCTTCAACCTGTGTGTATCCTTGAGCTACAAGCCGTGCCTTATTCCTCACCACAAGGTCATTTTCATCTTGCTTGTTGCGGTAGATCCACTTTGTGCCAATAATGTTGTGCTTGTGAGGATCTGGACGTTTGACCAGTTCCCAGATGTTGTTGAACTCAAACTGATGTAATTCTTCTTGCATAGCTTGAATCCACTCAGGCTCCAGAAAATCTTCATCTACCTTAGTGGGCTCTATGATAGAGACAAAAGCAAAGTGCCCACAAAAGTTAGATAAGTGTGAAGATTTTGAGCGTGTGAGAGGACCTGGTGCTTCAATGTCATCGATGATCTTCTCGATTTGCACTTCATTTGCAATGCAAGGATGAGCAGGTTGTCTTTGAGGAATTTGATCCGAATTCACTTCAGGAGCATTTTCCTCAGCACCATTTTCTTCAGGTGCGCCAGCTCGATGTTCATCACGTTCTAGAATGAATTCTTCAGCAGATTCTTTGGTGGGAATGACATCCTAAGTAACCTTAAACTTGATGGATTCCTCAGGTGTTGGTTCATCTAACACAGAAGGTAGGTGCTCTCTTTGCGAGCCATTAGTCTCATCGAGCCGCACATCTATAGTTTCAACAACTTTGTGAAGAACTCTGTTGAAGACTCTGTAGGTGTGTGAGTCCTTTCCGTAACCAAGCATAAAACCCTCATGTGCTTTCGGTGCAAATTTAGAATTGTGATGAGGATCTCTAATCCAACATTTAGCACCGAAGACTTTGAAATAACTCACATTGGGTTTCTTGTCATCGAGGAGTTCATAGGCAGTCTTCTTGAAGAATTTGTGAAGATATAACCTGTTGATGATGTGGCACGCAGTATCAATGGCCTCAATCCAAAAGCGACGAGGTGTCTTGTATTCATCAAGCATGGTGCGAGCCATTTCAACAAGGGTCCTGTTTTTGCGCTCCACGACGCCATTCTGCTGAGGAGTATAAGGAGCATATAACTCATGAGTAATACCAACTTCATCAAGATAGCCATCAAGACCGGAATTCTTGAACCCGGTCCCATTGTCACTTCTGATGTGCTTGATCTTCACACCAAAGTTGGTTGAAGCCCTCGAGGAAAATCGTTTGAAGACTTCCTGCACCTCATCTTTGTAAGTGACAATGTGCACCCATGTGTAACGAGAATAATCATCAACAATAACAAAACCATATAGAGATGCATCA
This sequence comes from Triticum aestivum, assembly GCF_018294505.1. NCBI lineage: Eukaryota > Viridiplantae > Streptophyta > Magnoliopsida > Poales > Poaceae > Triticum > Triticum aestivum. Next base: position 28,664,305 of record NC_057810.1, read on the forward strand.
TTTTGAATTGCAGAATAATGATTGGGACCAAAAAGATCAATGTGAAGCAATTCAAATGGTCGAGTGGTAGTCATGATAGTCTTCGCTGGATGCTTGGCCTTGGTCATCTTTCCTGCTTCATAGGCTCCGCATAAGTGATCCTTGAGGAATTTGACATTCTCAATGCCAATGACATGCTTCTTCTTCGCAAGCGTGTGGGATTTCCTCATGCCAGCATGACCAAGTCGTCAATGCCATAGCCAGCCTTCTGAGGCTTTTACAAGTAAGCATACGGCTGGTTGTGGTCCTGTAGAGAAATCAACGATATACAAGTCTCCTCTCCTAAAGCCTTCGAAAACTTTGGAATGGTCAGCTACCATGATCACAATAGAACAATATTTTCCAAAGACAACAACCATATCGAGATCACAAAGCATTGAGACAGACATGAGGTTGAAAGTGCGTTATATCGACTAGAGGGGGGGGTGAATAGGCGATTTTTATGAATTCTTCACTGAGGAATTTGCTGGTGAGGAAATTCCTAAATGAAGAACTCCTTGCAGCGGAATAAGTACTCAGAAAGGAACACAAAGGGACACAAACATAGTCATCATGATGAAATGAAGACAGGCACAGAGTACACAAAGCGTAAACACAGGATAACACAAGGAAGAAGACAAATAGACTGAAGAAATAGAGCTGAGGAAATTAAGAAAGTCTTCAGTCAAAGTCTTCAAACAGATATGAACAGGCATACAACAACATACATGAGGAATTTAAAGAGTTGAGGAAATAGAACCAGTAAGCTCGGTGAAGGCAATGATTTGGTAGACCAGTTCCAACTGTTGTCTCAGTTGTACATCTGGTTGGAGCGACTGAGTATTTAAACTCGAGGACACCCAGTCCCGGACACACAGTCATCACCGTATTCTCCTTGAGCTAAAGTCACACAGACCTCGCCCAATCACTCGTGGTAAGTCTTCAGGTGACTTCTGAACCTTCACAAACTCGGTCACTCGGTGATCCACAATTCCTCTTGGATGCTCTAGACCTTGACGCCTAACCGTCTGGAAGAAGCACAGTCTTCAAAGAAAACAAGCGTCGAATCCACGCAGGATCAATCTCTTCAGTGATGCTCAATCACTTGGGGTTTTGTAGGTTTGGGTTTGGGATTTCCTCACTTGATGATTTTCACTCAAAGTCCTCGGAGGATGGGTTTCTGTCAAATGACAAGTGTCAGTTTCTCTCGGAGCAGCCAACCAGCTAGTGGTTGTAGGGGGCAGCTATTTATAGCCGGGGAGCAGCCCGACATGATAAGACATAAATGCCCTTGTCTGATATGACCGTTAGGTGGGTAGATATTTTGGGACAGCTGGCGCGTAGCACAACAACGGTCGGAATATTTGGGGTTCAAATTCCTCAGGGCTATCATGTTCCTCACTTGGTAGGCAATCCGTACTGGTGAATTCCTAACTCTTCAGTCAGAACAAATTCCTCAAAGACTAGAAGAACTTCGTATCTGTCACTGAAGAATATGACTGAATTATGCGAGATTTCCAATGGCTTCACTCGAAGGGATTGGTAGGTGTAGGATTTGAGTTGAGCATCACATGGAAAATTTTCCTTAGTATTTCCTCGACCCCCTTTAACAGTACGGTGTTTCCTATGACTCAAGAAAGAGAAAATGAAACTATGAAAACAAAAGTCTTCGCGCTTCATGTTCCTCGAATGATTACTAAGTCTTCAAGGTCACACCAATTTCTTCACTTTCAAAGTATTCAGAAAGTCTTCAGAAATCCAAAGTCTTCAGTCGAAGAACTTCATTTTTAGGGGTCGACTTTCACTGTAAATATCAAACTCCTCATAGACTTATAGACCTGTGTACACTCACAAACGCATCAGTCTCTTAACCTATAAGTCTTCAATACACCAAAATCACTAAGGGGCACTAGATGCACTTACAATCTCCCCCTTTTTGGTGATTGATGACAATATAGGTTAAGTTTTCAACGGGGATAAACATGTGAAGTGTAAATACTGATATTGAGGAATTTGATTGCAAGATATAGAAGAACTCCCCCTGAAGATGTGCATCGTGAGGTATTTGCTTTTGAAGCAATGCACACTTGAAGAGTATAATCATGGAGATCTCCCCCTATATCTTGTAATTCATACACGCATTTGACATATAATATGAGGAATTTGAAATGCATGATGAAATATGGTGACTGATGTAATTCAGGATGCGTGCATTAACATTAATGAGGAATAAGCATGCAGAAGAACACAACAAAAGTATGAAGCCACCATAGAGTTTAAGATTACAACTCGATCCAGCAAAGTCATCAGAAGAACGAGAGTTGTAACTTAGCAAAAAACGCCCATATATATAGACCCGCTTGAAGACTAACTCAAATTTCTCCCCCTTTGTCATCGAAGACCAAAAGGGTTGAAACTGAGGACTAACGCCCATGAAGAATATCATGATGATGGAGGAGCGCCAGCATTGTCAGGGTCTTGATTCGTTGTAGGGCATGATGCAGTGTCGTCCAAATCTTCATGCTCGTCTGTGGCGTGTGATGAAGAATATGAGCTAGCCACCAAGGAAGGAACCTTGACCTTCTTGTATTTCTTCGGTGGAGGTGCAGACCACTCAAAGTCTTCCTTGAAGCCCATTTGCTTCAAATCTTCTTCGCCATATAGATGTGACAGTATAGCCCAGGTGCGATCAAACACTTCATGGAGGTAGTAGTGGTTTTTCTTCATTGCATTGTGTGTAGAAGTCATGTTGTGAAGAATAGAACCAAACTGACGCTTGACCCATTTGTGGTTTCGATCGACCTTCTGGTGAAGACTTATAAGTAGTTCATGGTCAGTCATCACACGGGGAGAAGTACTTGAGGACTTGACTTTGGAGCATTGGCAGCAGAATCATGTGTGGCAGAGTCATCATTGGTGGAATAGGATGCAGCTTTGCGGAACTGACCATCCAATGGACGAATGCCTTCATCGATTACAGCTGGTGACTTGCCCTTCTCATCAGATGAGGAAATGGTCCGCTTGAGGACTTCAATTGGGGGCAAGTAGCTGCCATGGTTGAGAGTATCAGCCTTGTAGTTGAGTGAAGTCCTTGATCTGAGTAATCTCATGATCCATGGTGCATAAGGCTTCAGCTCAAACGGCGAAAGTGCAACATTCGCAAGAGTCCTCATGAAGAAATCATGGTAATTGATAGGGATACCATGCATGATGTTGAAGAGCATATTCTTCATCATCCCCACAATTTCTTCATCTAAAGAATCATGTCCTTTGATTGGGCTGATAGTCTTCGTCAGAATGCGGTATATGGTTCTGGGCACATACAGCAAATCCTTCACGAGGAATTTGGTCCTTTGAGCTTGTCCGGGCTTCAGCGGCTTCATGAGCACTTGCATATAGTGATCTGTAAGTTCAGGTTCATCATACAAACATCATGCGCCTTCTGGTGGAGGACTGATTGGCAAGGCATGAAGCAATTCAGAGGCAGGTGCCTTGTAGTGAGTGTTTTCAGTCATCCAGTCCAACACCCAATAGTTGACATCAGCAGCATTGCCTGTGATGTGCAAAGTTGCGTAGAACTGAAGAATAAGCTCTTCATTCCAATCAACGATGTCAGTGCAGAAATTTAGCAAGCCTGCATCATGAAGCATACTGAGAACCGGCGTGAAGCATGGCATAGATTCCATGTCCACGTGAGGAATGTGCTCATGATCGAAGATTTTGTCCTTGTCAAAAAGAACTGAGGAATAGAAGTTTGCCTGGCTGGCAGTCCAGAAACGCTTTCTTCTAAGACGAGCATTGTCATAAGGGTTGAATTCAGTGAAGAGTATGTGCTCGCCGAAGAAATCATCAGCCTTGAATTTTGGCTTCTTGGATTCTTTGGCTTGGGCTGAGGAGTGTCAGTGATTTGCAATATCACCTCAGGAATCGCAATCTCAGGTTCCTCATGCTAAGGAATTTCAGTTTCTTCTGCAGTGGCAGCCTGAGGCATCTGTTCTTCATTTACATTTTCATCAGCGCTAGTGGCTGGAATTTCCTCATTGACGGACGGGGTTGCACGAGGTTCATCAGATTCCACTCGTATTTCTGTAGCGGTTGGAGACTGAGGAACAGCTTGGAGAGGAGTGAACAGAGGAGAATTGGGGTGCTGACTTTCCCAAAAGTCATCATTCATCATTGGTGTGGTACATCCGATGTCCACATCCTCATCTTCAAATTCTTCAACACCTGCCTCTTTAGCAGTGAACCGAGGCATAGGTGAGGAAATGACTGGAGTTGAAGGGAGCTTGTCCACTTCAATTTCTTCGTCCAACTGCTCTGTTGAAGCAGCAGATGGAGTTTCTTCATCAGATTCCTCAGGAATCTCATATTCTTCACCATAAGGAACAAGGTTCTTTGATGGCATTGAGGAGACAGGAACGGCATCCATTGGATTGTCAATTGAACTGATCAGCGTCTTCATCTTCTTTGGAGCTGAAGAATTTGAAGAAGTTGATGCCTTCCTCTTTTTCATCGCTGCATGTTCTGCAGCCTTTGTCTTCTTCACATCTGATGCAGATGGAATGATTGGAGTTTGTGTAGGAGCAGGAGGTGCAGTTTCTTCAGGCACAACTATTGCAGTTGCCCTGGCTTGTTCACTTTCCTCAGGCGCATCACTAGTGGATGCCCTGGCAATATCATCAACGGCTGGAATGGAGTCATCAGCCCTAGTATTCTCACTTTCTTCAGTAGCCATACTGTCATCAGCAGTGTTGGCGTGTTCCTCAGTGGGCTGGGCAGATGCTTCAGCTTGAGGAATTTCAACATGCACCAGAGCAGTGGCAGTTGAAGAGAAAGTCTTCGTCAGATTGACGAAACGAACTTTTGCGCCCTTCCAATCAGCATGATAGCGATCGAAATCATCACTCAATTTCTTGATCTCAGCTTGCACAACAATGAGTTGTTTTGGAGTGAGAGTGAGGACATTGTCCTTGAGGAAGCGCTGTTTCTTGCATTGCACTTTCTTTAGCCTTCTTCCTTCTTGATACTTCCACTTCTCTTCTTCAATGAAGTGGGTCAGAACATGACTTTGACCAAGAGTGAGGTTCATCTCCGGCAATGGTGTAGTGGGGTCCTTGTGCCATAAGTCAATGAAGTCAAGGATCAACTTGGGATCCAAAAGTAGTGGCACATTGCTGCCTTTGTCTCTAGAGGCCTTGGCTTGCCTGTCCCTAATGATTTCAGCAAGTTCTTCATCATCAGCCTCATCGTCATCAGAGGGGATTTGGAAGGCAACGTACTTCTTGTGAGGACTTGGGCGAAAGCCTCGTCCTGCAGTGGCCTTTTTCTTCAGCAGGGATGGTCCGGCTGAGGAACTTGGTGCAGCAGTGGAGCTAGCAGATGCTCCTGAGGCAATAGAGATGCCTTGAGTCCTTTGGAATTTGGCAAGATGCACAAGCGCCGAAGATTTTGTAGGAGCGGCCGAAGACTTTGTCGGAGGTACTGAGGATTTTGGAGGAGGAGCAGACTGAGGAATTGGCCGTGAGGGCTTTGAAGATGCTAGCCGTGAGGGCATTGAAGGTGAAGCACTGGATATGTGGGCAGGCTTCTTTGGCATAGCCTTCCTGGGCTTACTACCAGAGGCCTCAGCAGCGTTAGCAGCTGCAACATAATCTTCATTGAATTTTCTCACTACCTCTTTCGCTTGCTTGGCTAGTTTGGCCTGGCGCCTAGCCCATTTAGCAGCATAGTCCTCACCACGCTTGAGGTTGGTGGGATCCGCCAGTTGGCCAGGCCTCAATGGAGGTCTTGAGCATGGAGGGTTGAGCGCAAATTTCTTCATGTACTTTGGGGGTAACATATCTGTACTCCCTCCATTCTCGTGCCCATCTCCTCTCAATTCGTTGTATGCGCACTTTGCGCTGATTCTTGTCCTCCTTGACAAACTTGGCCTCATCTGGAGTGCAATATCCATCATATATATCCTCAAGGATTTCAAACGCTGTGTTGACCTCATGCCTTTTTCCTCCCTTCTGTGGCTTCTTGCCGTCAGCCATTTTCTTCAGCTGAGGATTAACAACTGAAGTTTCTGAAGATGTATGCAACTTTTCTTCGAGGAACACTGCAAATGAGTTAAGTTGATGAGAACCTAGTGATTCAGCAGCAGACATTTGTACCTGTGAACAGAGTATAGTTGCGAGGAATTTGGATAGGTCATATGGGTTCTCAGAAGATTTTCAGAAAGAGAATAGGTTTGAGGAATTTGACCGATGAGTCTTGAATAATTTCACTAAGCGTTCTTTATCTTAGGTTCCAGAGTTGTACAGATTTGGAAATCCACACAATTGAGGAATCTTGAATAAAATCGTTGCTTAGAGAAACGAATCAAGAACAGATAATATGTGAGGTGTTTAATGTGTGAAGATTTGAAGAATAAACACCTTTGAAGATTTTTAGGAAAACACATGAATCAAAGAGGGCAATGAAAGTAACTTTTAATTACCCGAAGTGAAGAACATGACGAACTAGGAAGTGCTGAGGTGAAGTTCGTCCGTTCAGATCTTCCATGCCCTAACTCGGCAGAGGAAGACGACTACGGCGGCGGCGGAGTGAAGAGATCCGCAACCGGCGCGAGTACGACGGCGACGAGGTCGAGGCAGTGAAGCTCTTCCTCACCGGCGATGATGAAGTAGCGGCGGCGCTAGGGTTTGGGAAGCTCGAGCAGGAGAGAGAGGTCGAGCGGAGTAAAAGTGAAGTGAGGAGAAGATAGGGGTATTTATAGCTGTAGTGAATAACTGTGCGCCCGAGGATTTCGGACGAACGTGCCCCTGGCTCTTCTCATTCACGTGACATGTGTCACCCACGTACTGTGAGGTGGTGATCGTGTAGGATCGTGGGTGAATAGATAAGTATTTGTCGTGAGAAGCGGAATGGTTTGAGCGGCAAAGCCGAAAATTTAGATAAGATAAGTTTTAAGTTTCCATTCGCAATTTCTTCAGTTGTCAAGGACACATTGAAGATTTTGAACAAGTTTCAAATCAGAACGCACATGAAGAATTTGTGAAAAGATTAGATTGAGTTCAACATAGAGGGGGAAAGGGTCCGATCACATTCACTTAGCGGAAAAAGTCAACTTGAAGAATTTAGCAATAAGTGAATGTTGTAGAGGACATAAACACACACACACACACACACACACACACACACACACACACACAGAGATATATCTATATATATTCAACTGAAGACAATTGACGGAAATAGTGAAGTCAATGCAAGTTGAAGAAATTGAAAGAAACTGAGGAATTTCAAAAACTGAGGAAAAACTCAAAATTTGAAGATTTTCAACTTTTGTGGTGGCATATCCCACCGTATAAGAAAGCTGATTTCAGACACCGCGTACAATTGTCGTAGGGCTCTGAGAATCAATTTCTTCATTAATTTCTTCACACTTAGAGGGTTAGTCTTCATTGATTGAAGAAAAACATTACTTCGTGTGTTGCGCATCTAAGTCATCAAGTCAGCATAAGTGTTAGGATGAGTGTCCTATTTCAGAGAACATTCAAATATTCTAGGATATTTAGCTCACACCGCAACTTGCTAAATCTCTTCTCATCCAAGGGCTTAGTGAAAATATCGGCCAGCTGATCTTCAGTTCTTGCATGGCAGATGGAGATATCGCCCTTCAACACATGATCGCGAAGAAAATGATGACGAATCTGGATGTGCTTTGTCTTCGAGTGCTGAACTGGGTTGCGAGAAATCTTGATTGCGCTCTCATTGTCATAGTAGAGAGGCACATTCTTCACGTTGATGCCATAGTCCTTGAGAGTTTGCTTCATCCATAATAATTGAGCACATCATGATCCAGCAGCAATGTACTCAGCTTCTGCAGTGGAGAGAGATACGCAGTTCTGTTTCTTCGAGGACCAACAGACCAAAGATCGTCCGAGGAAATGGCAAGTGCCTGACGTTGACTTGCGGTCCACGCGATCGCCAGCATAGTCAGAGTCTGAATATCCAACGAGATCAAATGAAGAGCCCTTGGGATACCATAATCCAAGTGTTGGTGTGTGAGCTAGATATCGAAGAATATGCTTCACAGCCTTATGGTGTGATTCCTTCGGTGTAGCTTGAAATCGGGCACACATGCAAACACTAAGCATAATATCTGGCCTAGATGCACATAGGTACAATAAAGAGCCAATCATGGAGCGGTATACCTTTTGATCGAAGTCTTGACCATTTTCATCAGTGCATAGATGGCCATTTGTGGGCATTGGAATTTTGACCCCTTTGCAATCTTGCATGCCGAATTTCCTCAATACTTCTTTGAGGTATTTCTCCTGCGATATGAATATACCATTGCGCTGTTGACGAATTTGAAGACCTAAAAAGAATTTCAATTCTCCCATCATAGACATTTGATATTCTTCACTCATCATATAGGCAAATTCATCACTATAACGTTGGTCAGTACAGCCAAAGATAATATCATCAACATATATTTGGCACACAAACAGTTCACCATCATAAGATTTAGTGAAAAGAGTTGGGTCGAGTGAACCGGGTTTGAAGCCATTCTTCATGAAGAATTCCTTCAAAGTGTCATACCACGCCCGAGGGGCTTGCTTGAGGCCATACAGGGCCTTGTTGAGTCTGAAGACTTTGTCGGGATTCTTTGGATCTTCAAAACCTGGGGGCTGAGCAACATATACTTCTTCCTCAATCTTACCATTGAGGAATGCACTTTTCACATCCATTTGTTGTAAGATAATATCATGATGGTTAGCGTAAGCAAGTAATATGCGAATAGCCTCAAGTCTAGCAACAGGTGCAAAAGTTTCATCGAAATCAATTCCTTCAACCTGTGTGTAGCCTTGAGCTACAAGCCGTGCCTTATTCCTCACCACAAGGCCATTTCATCTTTCTTGTTGCGGTAGATCCACTTTGTTCCAATGACATTGTGCTTGCGAGGATCTGGACGTTTGACCAGTTCCCAGACATTGTTGAGCTCGAACTGATGTAATTCTTCTTGCATAGCCTGAATCCACTCAGGCTCCAGAAATGCTTCATCTACCTTAGTGGGCTCTACGATAGAGACAAAAGCAAAGTTCCCATAAAAGTTAGATAAATGTGAAGCTTTTGAGCGTGTGAGAGGACCTGGTGTTTCAATGTCATCAATGATCTTCTCAATTTGCACTTCGTTAGCAATGCGAGGATGAGTGGGTTGTCTTCGAGGAATTTGATCAGCATTCCCTTCAGGAGCATTTTCTTCAGCACCATTTTCTTCAGGTGCGCCAGCTCGGTAATCATCACGATCAGGAATGAATTCTTCAGCAGATTCTTCGGTAGGAATGACATCCTCAGTAGCCTTGAACTTGATAGAATCCTCAGGTGCTGGTTCATCTATCACAGAAGGTAGGTGCTCTCTTTGCGAGCCATTAGTTTCATCGAACCGCACATCTACAGTTTCAACAACTTTGTGAAGAACGCTGTTGAAGGCTCTGTAGGTGTGTGAATCCTTTCCATAACCAAGCATAAAACCTTCATGTGCTTTCGGTGAGAATTTAGATGTGTGATGAGGATCTCTAATCCAACATTTAGCACCGAAGACTTTGAAATAACTCACATTTGGCTTTTTGTCAGTGAGGAGTTCATACGCAGTTTTCTTGAAGAATTTGTGAAGATATACCATGTTGATGACGTGGCACGCAGTATCAATTGCCTCAATCCAGAAGCGATGAGGCGTCTTGTATTCATCAAGCATAGTGCGAGCCATTTCAGCGAGGGTTCTGTTCTTGCGCTCCACGACGCCATTCTGCTGAGGAGTGTAAGGAGCAGATAACTCATGAGTAATACCAAGTTCATCAAGATAGCCATCAAGACCGGAATTCTTGAACTCGGTCCCATTGTCAGTTCTGATGTGCTTGATCTTCACACCAAAGTTGGTTGAAGCCCTCGAGGAAAATCGTTTGAAGACTTCCTGCACTTCATGTTTGTAAGTGACAATGTGTACCCATGTGTAACGAGAATAGTCATCAACAATAAGAAATCCATATAGAGATGCATCATTTGAAATAGCAAAATAATAATTAGGACCAAAGAGATCCATGTGAAGCAATTCAAATGGACGAGTGGTAGTCATGAAGTCTTTGCTGGATGCTTGGCCTTTGTCATCTTTCCAGCTTCACAAGCTCCGCATAAGTGATCCTTGAGGAATTTGACATTCTCAATGCCAATGACATGCTTCTTCTTCGCAAGCGTGTGCAGATTCCTCATGCCAGCATGACCAAGTTGTCGATGCCATAGCCAGCGTTCTGAAGCTTTTGCAAGTAAGCACACGGCTGGTTGTGGTCCTGTAGAGAAATCAACAATATACATATCTCCTCTCCTAAAGCCTTCGAAGACTTTGGAATGGTCAGCTTCCATGATCACAACACAATGATATCTTCCAAAGACAACAACCATATCGAGATCACAAAGCATTGAGACAGACATGAGGTTGTATCCTAAGGACTCGACAAGCATGACTTTGTCCATGTGTCGATCCTTTGAGTTCGCAACCTTACCTAGACCCAATACCTGACTTTTGCCTTTGTTAGCAAAGATGATATGCTTCAGATGTGACGGTGATAAATGAGCATCCATCAATAGATTCTTGTCACCCGTCATGTGATTTGTACATCCACTATCGAGGACCCACTCGTTTGCTTTGGGCTGATCATCCTGCAGATGAATTAGTGCAGCTTACAAACTCATATACTTCATCATTGAAGAATATGACATCAATTTCATCAGTTCAATATCATCAAGCAATAGCACATGTAAATCAGTATGACGACGTGAGAAATGAAAATTCATTTCTTCATGATTAGCCTGCGTCCTTTCTGGCATTGTTTAGGTCTCCAGCAAATTCTTCAGACGTTTTGAGCACGTCTGGAGACCTGACCCTGCATAAGAGATTAGTTCTTTTTCTACCACCCACATCTGAAGGGGTGGCAAAGAGTTCATCACTCTGCGAGCACCATATGAGAAAGGTGGCGTAGAAGCTAGTCCGCTTCGTTTCACATAAGAGTGGTTAGGGTAAGCATATGAATAAGCAGAGAAATTCTTCGAGGACTTATGAACATAATGATTTGAAGAATAATGCGCATATTCATAGCCCTTAGCTCTACCCTGCGAAACAGAAGGGTTAGCACGATGATGATCATATGAGGACTTTGATCCATTTGAGGAATTTGATCCATGTGAAGAATTAGGTCCATATGAAGAATTGGATCTGGGGTTCCTTTTCTTCACAGGTGGTGTCATGAGGACATTCACCTGAAGACTTTGAAGACAACTTTTGGGAACCCAGATTTTCTTCGTAGGGGAACCGTTCTTGCACTTAGTGCCAACATATCTAGCAAATACTTCACCATTCTTATTTTTGAACAGTTTATAGTTGGAGTCAAATGACTCATCAGAAGAATGAGAAGATTCACATGTAAAGCCAGATAAGTTGGATGGATCAACTGGAGGTCCCTTTGCAGCAACCCATGAGGTTTTGGGGTACTGCTCAAGCTTCCAATATGTTCCATCAGCATTGAGTTTCCTCTCAAAGGCAATACCCTCTTTCCTAGGGTTCTTGTTGAGGATCTGCTTTTTGAGCACATCACAAAGAATCTGATGCCCTTTGAGGCTTTTGTACATGCCTGTTGTGTACAATTCCTTCAGCCCTGCATCATTAGTAGTACTAGCAATGTCCTCAGATGAGGAATTAGTGATAGCAGAGACAGGTGAAGAATTTGTAACATTTGAAGCATTTGAACATTCAGGTGAAGAATTAGCAGATTCACATTCAATGCACTTTAGACATGGAGGAACAAATTCTTCCTGAGTAGCGCTGATATGTTGAGCAAGTAATGAATCGCGCTCCTTCTGAAGATCTTCATAACACACTCTTAGCTTCTCAAGATCTTGCTTTCTTTGAAGAAATCCATAAGAAAGCTTCTCGTGATCAGATAAGAGAGTTTTATGATGACTTTGAAGGTTGTCAAACTTGGACTGAAGTCTCTGAAGATTTCCAGTTAATTCTTTAGTGCGGTCCATTTCATCACCCAACATATCATCACTTTTGTCTAGCATGTTTTGAAGTTTTTCAATAGCCTTTTGTTGTTTCACAACAATCTTAGCAAGTTTGGAGTAGCTAGGCTTAAGATTCTCATCAGATTCATCCTCACTTGATTCAGAGGAGGGGTATTTAGTTACCTTGGCACCCTTTGCCATGAAGCAATAGGTGGGAGCGTAGTCACCATTGCCTTCATCAGCATTGTTGATGTTGCCATTTTCTTTAGCATTGAAGATAGACTTGCTGACAAATGCGGTAGCAAGAGCTAGACTTGCCACACCAGATTCAGACTCCTCGGATGCCTCCTCTTCCTCATGATCCTCAGATTCAGCCTCAGAATCCATTTCCTTGCCAATGAACGCCTGAGCCTTCTTGGAGCTACTCTTCTTGTGAGATGAAGACTTTGAGGATTTTGAAGATGAGGACTTTGAAGATTTCTTCTTCTTCTTGGCGTCATCAGAACTGCAATCCTTGTATTTCTTCTTCTTCAGTTCCTTGTCCCACTGAGGACAATCTTGAATGTAGTGACCAGACTTCTTGCATTTGTGGAATAGCCTTTTCTTGTAGTCACTGGATGAGGAATCGTTGCTCCTTGAGGATTTTTCCAAAGCTACCATGTCTTGAGAACTTCTGAAATTTCTTCACAAGCAGCGCTAGTTCCTGGCTCAGTTCGTCCGGATCACCAAGGCTACTGGTAGAGTCTTCTTCCTCAGACTCAGATACTGCCTTGGCCTTCAGAGCACGTGGTTTGCCATAGCTCGGACCATAAAGATCTCTCTTCTCAGCAAGCTGGAACTCATGAGTGTTTAGCCTTTTGAGGATATCGGCGGGATCAAATGACTTGTAATCACCACGCTCTTGAATCATTAGTGCTAGAGTGTAAAATGAAGAATCGAGCGATCTTAGCTATTTCTTCACCACCTCATGGTCGGTGATATCAGTGGCGCCAAGCGCTTGAAGCTCATTTGAGATATCAGTGAGGCGATCGAAGGTTTGCTGAACATTTTCATTGTCGAGTCTTTTGAAGCGGTTGAAGAGATTGCGAAGAACGTCAACACGAGAGTCACGTTGAGTTGAGACTCCTTTGTTTACTTTGGAGAGCCTATCCCAGATGAGTTTAGCAGTTTCCAAAGCACTCACTCTACCATACTACCCTTTACTCAGATGGCCACATATGATATTCTTCGCTTGAGAATCGAGTTGCTTGAATCTCTTCACATCAGCAGCATTCAGCGAAGGTGTGACTGAGGGAACACCATTTTCCACAATGTACCAGAGATCGTTGTCAATTGCTTCAAGATGCATTCGCATCTTATTCTTCCAGTAGGGGTAGTCCGTGCCATCGAAGGTAGGACACCCAGCAGAGACCTTGATCATACCTGCAGTCGACATAACTAGAACTCCAGGTGGTTAAACCAAAATCACACAAAACAAGGGAGTACCTTGCTCTAATACCAATTGAAAGTGCGTTATATCGACTAGAGGGGGGTGAATAGGCGATTTTTATGAATTCTTCACTGAGGAATTTGCTGGTGAGGAAATTCCTAAATGAAGAACTGCTTGCAGCAGAATAAGTACTCAGAAAGGAACACAAAGGAACACAGACATAGTCATCATGATGAAATGAAGACAAGCATAGAGTACAGAAAGCGTAAACACATGATAACACAAGGAAGAAGACGAACAGACTGATGAAATAGAGCTGAGGAAATTGAGAAAGTCTTCAGTCAAAGTCTTCAAACAGATATGAACATGCATACAACAACATACATGAGGAATTTAAAGAGTTGAGGAAATAGAACCAGTAAGCTCGGTGAAGACAATGATTTGGTAGACCAGTTCCAACTGTTGTCTCAGTTGTACATCTGGTTGGAGCGGCTGAGTATTTAAACTCGAGGACACCCAGTCTCGGACACACAGTCCTCACCGTATTCTCCTTGAGCTAAAGTCACACAGACCTTGCCCAATCACTTGTGGTAAGCCTTCAGGTGACTTCCCAACCTTCACAAACTCGGTGACTCGGTGATCCATAATTCCTTTTGGATGCTCTAGACCTTGACGCCTAACCGTCTGGAAGAAGCACAGTCTTCAAAGGAAACAAGCGTCGGATCCACGCAGGATCAATCTCTTCAGTGATGCTCAATCACTTGGGGTTTTGTAGGTTTGGGTTTGGGATTTCCTCACTTGATGATTTTCACTCAAAGTCCTCGGAGGATGGGTTGCTCTCAAATGACAAGTGTCAGTTTCTCTCGAAGGAGCCAACCAGCTAGTGGTTGTAGGGGGTGGCTATTTATAGCCGGGGAGCAGCCCGACATGATAAGACATAAATGCCCTTGTCTGATATGACCATTAGGTGGGTAGATATTTTGGGACAGCTGGCGTGTAGCACAGCAACGGTCGGAATATTTGGGGTTCGAATTCCTCAGGGCTATCATGCTCCTCACTTGGTAGGCAATCCACACTGGCGAATTCCTAACTCTTCAGTCAGAACAAATTCCTCAGAGACCAGAAGAACTTCGTCTCTGTCGCTGAAGAATATGACTGAACTATGCGAGATTTCCAATGGCTTCACTCGAAGGGATTGGTAGGTGTAGGATTTGAGTTGAGCATCACATGGAAATTTTTCCTTAGTATTTCCTCGACCCCCTTTAACAGTACGATGTTTCCTATGACTCAAGAAAGAGAAAATGAAACTATGAAAACAAAAGTCTTCTTGCTTCATGTTCCTCGAATGATAATTAAGTCTTCAAGGTCACACCAATTTCTTCACTTTCAAAGTCTTCAGAAAGTCTTCAGAAATCCAAAGTCTTCAGTCGAAGAACTTCATTTTTAGGGGTCGACTTTCACTGTAAATATCAAACTCCTCATAGAATTATAGACCTATGTACACTCACAAATGCATCAGTCTCTTAACCTATAAGTCTTCAATACACCAAAATCACTAAGGGGCACTAGATGCACTTACAGAGGTTGTACCTAAGGATTCAACAAGCATGACTTTGTCCATGTGTCTATCCTTTGAGATCGCAACCTTACCTAGACCCAATACCTGACTTTTGCTTTTGTCAGCGAAGATGATATGCTTCAAATGCGACGGTGATAAGGGAGCATCCATTAATAGATTATTGTCACCAGTCATGTGATTCGTACATCCACTATCGAGGACCCACTCATTAGTTTTGGGTTGATCATCCTGCAGATGAATTAGTGCAACTTATGAACTCATATACTTCATCAGTGAAGAGTTTTCCATCAATATCATCAGATCAATTTCATCAAGCAATAGCATAGATAAATATTGAGGACGTGAGAAATGAAAATTCATTTCTTCATGATTGGCCTGCGTCCTGTCAGGCACTGTTCAGGTCTCTAGCAAATTCTTCAGACGTTTTAAGCACGTCTGGAGACCTGACCCTGCATAAGAGATTAGTTCTTTTTCTTCACCACCCACATTTGAAGGGGTGGCAAAGAATTCATCACTCTGCAAGCACCATATGAGAAAGGTGGCATAGAAGCCAGTCTGCTTCGTTTCACATGCGAGGGGTTAGGGTAAGCATATGAATAAGAAGAGAAATTCTTTGAGGACTTATGAACATAATGATTTGAAGAATAATGCTCATATTCATAGCCCTTAGCTCTACCCTGCGAAACAGAGGGGTTAACACGATGATGATCATGGGAGGATTTTGATCCAGTTGAGGAATTTGATCCATATGAAGAATTTGATCTGGAGTTCCTATTCTTCACAGGTGGTGTCATGAGGACATTCACCTGAAGACTTTCAAGGCAACTTTTGGGAACCCAGATTTACTTCATAGGGGAACCGTTCCTGCAGTTATTGCCAACATATCTAGCAAATACTTCACCATTCTGATTTTTGAATAGTTTATAGTTGGAGTCAAATGACTCATCAGAAGAATGAGGAGATTCACATGTAAAGCCAGATAAATTGGATGGATCAACTGGGGTCCCTTTGGAGCAACCCATGAGGTTTTGGGGTACTGCTCAGGCTTCCAATATGTTCCATCAACATTGAGTTTCCTCTCAAACAATACCCTCTTTCCTAGGGTTCCTGTTGAGGATCTGCTTTTTAAGCACATCACAAACAGTCTGATGCCCTTTGAGGCTTTTGTACATGCCTGTCATGTACAATTCCTTCAGCCCTGCATCATCAGTGATACTAGCTACGTCCTCAAATGCGGAATTAGTGATAGCAGAGATAGGTGAAGAATTTTTAGCATTAGAAGCATTCAAACATTCAGGTGAAGAATTAGCAGATTCACGTTCAATGCACTTCGGACATGGAGGAACAAATTCTTCCTGAGTAGCGCTAATTTGTTGAGCAAGTAATGAATCACGCTCCTTCTGAAGATCTTCATAAGTCACTCTTAGCTTCTCAAGATCTTGCTTTCTTTGAAGAAATTCATAAGAAAGCTTCTCGTGATCAGATAAGAGAGTGTTATGATGACCTTGAAGGTTGTCACACTTGGACTGAAGTCTCTGAAGATTATCAGTCAAGGTTTTAGTGCGGTCCATTTCTTCACCCAATATATCATCACTTTTATCTAGCATGTTTTGAACCTTTTCAAAAGCCTTTTGTTGTTTCACAGCAATCTTAGCAAGTTTAGAGTAGCTGGGCTTGAGATTTTCATCAGATTCATCCTCACTAGATTCAGAGGAGGCGTATTTAGTTACCTTGGCACCCTTTGCCATGAAGCAATAGGTGGGAACGTAGTCATCATTTCCTTCATCAGTCTTGTTGGTGAAGCCATTTTCTTCAGAGTTGAAGATAGACTTGCTGACGAATGCAGTAGCGAGAGCTAGGCTCACCACACCAGACTCGGACTCCTTAGATGCCTCCTCGTCCTCATGTTCCTCAGATTCAGCCTCAGAGTCCATTTCCTTGCCAATGAATGCCCGAGCCTTCTTGGAGCTGCTCTTCTTATGAGATGAAGACTTCGAGGATTTTGATGATGAAGACTTTGAAGATTTCTTCTTCTTCTTGGCATCATCAGAACTGTAATCCTTGTATTTCTTCTTCTTCAATTCCTTATCCCACTGAGGACAATCTTGAATGTAGTGACCAGGTTTCTTGCATTTGTGGCATAGCCTCTTCTTCTAGTCATTTGATGAGGAATCATTGCTCCTTGAGGATTTTCCAAAGCAACCACGTCTTGAGAACTTCTGAAATTTCTTCACGAGCGGTGCTAATTCCTGGCTCAGTTCTTCAGGATCACCAAGGCTGCTAGTGGAGTCCTCTTCTTCAGACTCAGAGACTGCCTTGGCCTTCAGAGCACGTGGTTTGCCATAGCTTGAACCATAAAGATCTCTCTTCTCAGCAAGCTGGAACTCATGAGTGTTTAGCCTCTCGAGGATATCAGCGGGATCAAGTGACTTGTAATCAGCACGCTCTTGAATCATCAGTGCGAGAGTGTCAAATGAGGAATCGAGTGATCTCAGCAATTTCTTCACCACCTCATGGTCAGTGATGTCAGTGGCACCAAGCGCTTGAAGCTCATTTGAGATATCAGTGAGGCGATCGAAGGTTTCCTGAACATTTTCATTGTCGAGTCTTTTGAAGCAGTTGAAGAGATTGCGAAACGTCAACACAAGTGTCACGTTGAGTTGAGACTCCTTCATTTACTTTGGAGAGCCTATCCCATATAAGCTTAGCAGTTTCCAAAGCACCCACTCTACCATATTTCCCTTTGCTCAGAGGGCCACATATGATGTTCTGCGCTTGAGAATCGAGTTGCTTGAATCTCTTCACATCAGCAGTATTCAGGGAAGGTGTGACTGAGGGAACACCATTTTCCACAACATACCAGAGATCGTTATCAATTGCCTCAAGATGCATTCGCATCTTATTCTTCCAGTAGGGGTAGTCCATTCCATCGAAGGTAGGACACCCATCAAAGACCTTGATCATACCTGCGGTCGACATAACTAAAACTCCAGGTGCTTAAACCAAAATCACACAGAACAAGGGAGTACCTTGCTCTGATAGCAATTGAAAGTGCATTATATCGACTAGAGGGGGGGTGAATAGGCGATTTTTATGAATTCTTCACTGAGGAATTTGCTGGTGAGGAAATTCCTAAATGAAGAACTACTTGCAGCGGAATAAGTACTCAAAAGTAAACATAGCTGAACACATGCATAGTCATCATGATGAGATGAAGACCAGCACAGAGTATAGAAAGCGTAAGCATAGGATAACACAAGATGAAGACGGACAGACTGAAGAAATTGAACTAAGGAAATTGAGAAAGTCTTCAGTCAAAGTCTTCAAACAGATATGAACAAGCACACAACAACAGAAATGAGGAAATGAAAGAGTTGAGGAAATAGAACCAGTAAGCTCGGTGAAGATAATGATTTGGTAGACCAGTTCCAACTGTTGTATCAGTTATACATCTGGTTGGAGCAGCTGAGTATTTAAACTCGAGGACACACAGTCCCGGACACACAGTCCTCACCGTATTCTCCTTGAGCTAAAGTCACACAAACCTCGCCCAATCACTCGTGGTAAATCTTCATGTGACTTCCGTACCTTCACAAACTTGGTCACTCGGCGATCCACAATTCCTGTTGGATGCTCTAGACCTTGACGCCTAACCGTCTGGAAGAAGCACAGTCTTCAAAGGTAACAAGCGTCGGATCCACGCAGGATCAATCTCTTCAGTGATGCTTAATCACTTTGGGGTTTTGAAGGTTTGGGTTTTGGGTTTTCCTCACTTGATGATTTTCGCTCAAAGTCCTCGGAGGATGGGATGCTCTCAAATGACAAGTGTTAGTTTACCTCGGAGCAGCCAACCAGCTAGTGGTTGTAGGGGGTGGCTATTTATAGCCTAGGGAGCAGCCCGACATGATAAGACATAAATGCCCTTGTCTGATATGACCATTAGGTGGGTAGATATTTTGGGACAGCTGGCGTGTAGCACAGCAACGGTCGGAATTTTGAGTCTCAAATTCCTTAGGGCTATCATGTTCCTCACTGTGTAGGTAATCCGCACTGGCAAATTCTTAACTCCTCAGTCAGAACAAATTCCTCAGAGACCAGAAGAACTTCGTCTCTGTCACTGAAGAATATGACTGAACTGTATGAGATTTCCAATGGCTTCACTCGAAGGGATTGGTAGGTGTAGGATTTTGAGTTGAGCATCACTTGGAAATTTTTCCTTAGTATTTCCTCGACCCCCTTTAACAGTACGGTGTTTCCTATGACTCAAGAAAGAGAAAATGAAACTATAAAAACAAGAGTCTTCACGCTTCATGTTCCTCAAATGATTACCAAGTCTTCAAGGTCACACCAATTTCTTCACTTTCAAAGTCTTCAGAAATCCAAAGTCTTTTGTCGAAGAACTTCATTTTTAGGGGTCGACTTTCCCTGTAAATATCAAACTCCTCATAGACTTATAGACCTGTGTACACTCACAAACACATCAGTCCCTTAACCTATAAGTCTTCAATACACCAAAATCACTAAGGGGCACTAGATGCACTTACAAGTTATATATAATAAAGATTAGTGTTGAGTCAAGGGCTTTGCTATCTTGCCATGATCTTAAGAAAATAAAAATAATAAAAGAGTTCATATTGATCTTATGGATAGTAATGACTTCACACATAGAAAGTATGAGGCTTAAAAGCTGTTGAGAGTTGACAAACATAGTTTTGGTCATCGTTGCAATTAATAGGAAGTAATAAAGAAAGAGAGATTTTCACATATAAATATATTATCTTGGACATCTTTTATGATTGTGAGCACTCATTAAAGTATGACATGCTAAAGAGTTGATGTTGGACAAGGAAGACAACGTAATGGTTTATGTTTCCTCACATCTCAGTTAAAGTATATTGTCATAGATCGTCCAACATGTTGAGCTTGCCTTTCCCCCTCATGCTAGCCAAATTCATTGCATCAAGTAGAGATACTACTTGTGCTTCCAAATATCCTTAAACCCAGTTTTGCCATGAGAGTCCACCATACCTACCTATGGATTGAGTAAGATCCTTCAAGTAAGTTGTCATCGGTGCAGGCAATAAAAATTGCTCTCTAAATATGCATGACTTATTAGTGCGGATAAAATAAGCTTTATACGATCTTGTTATGGAAGCAATAAAAGCGACGGACTGCATAATAAAGGTCCATATACAAGTGGCAATATAAAGTGACGTTCTTTCTCATTAAGATTTTATGTATCCAACCCTAAAAGCACATGACAACCTCTGCTTCCCTCTACGAAGGGCCTATCTTTTACTTCATGTCTTTTACCTTATGCAAGAGTCAAGGTGATTTCCACACCTTTCCCTTTTTCATTTTATCCTTTGGCAAGAGCCTCATGTTGGAAAGATCCTGATACATATATCCAATTGGATGTTCGTTAGCATGAACTATTATTGTTGACATTACCCTTGAGGTAAAACGTTGGGAGGCAACACTATAAGTCCCTATCTTTCTCAGTGTCCGATTAAAACTCCATAACCATAAGTATTGCGTGAGTGTTAGCAACTGTAGAAGACTATATGATAGTTGAGTATGTGGACTTGCTGAAAAGCTCTATTCTTGACTCTTTCTAATGTTATGATAAATTGCAATTGCTTCAATGACTGAGATTATAGTTTGTTAGTTTTCAATTAAGTTTCTGAACCATACTTGACATTGTGAATAGATTGTTACTTGAGAATAAGAAATCATATGATAAAATCTATATATGTTGCTGTTATAAGAATGATCATGATGCCTTCATGTCCGTATTTTATTTTTATCGACACCTCTATCCCGAAACATGTGGACATATTTTTCGATATCGGCTTACGCTTGAGGACAAGCGAGGTCTAAGCTTGGGGGAGTTGATACATCCATTTTGCATCATGCTTTTATATCGATATTTATTGCATTATGGGATGCTATTACACGTTATGTCACAATACTTATGGCTATTCTCTCTTATTTTACAAGGTTTATCATGAAGAGGGAGAATGTCGGCAGCTGGGATTCTGGCTGGAAAATGAGCAAATATTGGAAACCTATTATGCATAGCTCCAAAAGACCTACAACTCCAGGAAAGTCATTTTTGATTTTAATAAGAATTATTGATCAAAGAAAGTTTCGGAGGGGGCCCACACCCTGGCCAGGAGGGTGGGGCGCGCCCCCCTGTCACCTGGGCCCCCTGGTGGCCCTCTGGTGCCCATCTTCTGCTATCTGAGGTCTTTTACCCTGGAAAATCATAAGCACGCTCACGAGACGAAACTCCGCCGCCACGAGGTGGAACCTTGGCGGAACCAATCTAGGGCTCCGGCGGAGCTGTTCTGCCGGGGAAACTTCCCTCCGGGAGGGAGAAATCATCACCATCGTCATCACCAACGATCCTCTCATTGGGAGGGGGTCAATCTCCATCAACATCTTCACTAGCACCATCTCCTCTCAAACCCTAGTTCATCTCTTGTATCCAATCTTGTATCCAAAACCACAAATTGGTACCTGTGGGTTGCTAGTAGTGTTGATTACTCCTTGTAGTTGATGCTAATTGGTTTACTTGGTGGAAGATCATATGTTCAGATCCTTAATGCATATTAATACTCCTCTGATTATGAACATGAATATGCTTTGTGAGTAGTTACGTTTGTTCCTGAGGACATGGGTGAATCTTTTAGTAGTCATGTGAATTTGGTATTCGTTCGATATTTTGATGAGATGTATGTTGTCTCTCCTCTAGTGGTGTTATATGAACGTCGACTACATGAAACTTCACCATTATTTGGGCCTAGAGGAAGGCATTGGGAAGTAATAAGTAGATGATGGGTTGCTAGAGTGACAGAAGCTTAAACCCTAGTTTATGCGTTGCTTCGTAAGGGGCTGATTTGGATCCACTAGTTTCATGCTATGGTTAGGTTTACCTTAATACTTCTTTTGTAGTTGTGGATGCTTGCAATAGGAGTTAATCATAAGTGGGAGGCTTGTCCAAGAAAGGGCAGTACCCAAGCACCGGTCCACCCACATATCAAATTATCAAAGTAACGAATACGAACCATATGAGCGTGATGAAACTAGCTTGACGATAATTCCCATGTGTCCTCGGGAGAGCTTTTCTCATTATAAGAAATTGTCCAGGCTTGTTCTTTGCTACAAAAAGGATTGGGCCACCTTGCTGCACCTTATTTACTTTCATTGCTTGTTCCCGTTACGAATTATCTTATCACAAAACTATCTGTTACCTACAATTTCAGTGCTTGCAAAGAATACCTTACTGAAAACCGCTTGTCATTTTCTTCTGCTCCTCGTTGGGTTCAACACTCTTACTTATCGAAAGGACTATGATAGATCCCCTATACTTGTGGGTCATCAACGCAGAAAGTAGGTTTTAAGCTTCTATCACTCTCGCGACTCATCATCTACTTATGTAATCCCACAATGCCTTCCTCCAGGCCCAAGCATGGTAATGTGTCTTGTAGTCGATAGTCACACATCACCACTAGACGAAGAACAACATAAGACATCATCATAACATGGAGCAGAAACCAACTTCACATGATTACTTATAACAAGATTTCTCCCGTGTCCTCGAGAACAAACAGAACTACTCACAAATCATATTCACGTTCATGATCATATGAGATAAATATATGATTAACAATATGAACATATGATCTTCGATCAAACAAACCAACTAGCATCAACTACAAAATGTAATCAACACTACTAGCAACCCACAGGTACCAATCTGATATTTTGGGACAAAGATTGAATACAAGAGATGAACTAGGTTTTGGAGATGATATGGTGCTGGTAAAGATGTTAATGGAGATGGGTATTCCCATGATGAGAGGAACACTGGTGATGACAATGGCTTTGATTTCTCCTTCCGCTGGGAAGTTGATACGTCTCCAACATATCTATAATTTTTAATTGTTCCATGCTATTATGTTATCCATCTTGGATGTTTTATATGCACTTATATGCTATTTTACAATATTTTTTGGGACTAACCTATTAACCTAGAGCCAGTGCCACTTTCTGTTTTTCCTTATTTTTGAGTTTTACAGAAAAGGAATACCAAACGGAGTCCAAACGAGCTGAAACTTTACGATGATTTTTTATGGACCAGAAGAAGCCCGTGGAGTATCGGAGATGGACCAGAGGAGCCATGAGGCATCCACTGTTGGGTAACGTAGTAATTTCAAAAAAAATTCCTACGCACACGCAAGATCATGGTGATGGCATAGCAACGAGAGGGGAGAGTGTTGTCCACGTACCCTCGTAGACCGTAAGCGGAAGCGTTAGCACAACGCGGTTGATGTAGTCGTACGTCTTCATGATCCGACCGATCCAAGTACCGAACGTACGGCACCTCCGAGCTCAGCACACGTTTAGCTCGATGGCGATCCCCGGGCTCCGATCTAGCAAAGTTTCGGGGATGAGTTCCGTCAGCACGACGGCGTGGTGACGATTATGATGTTCTACCGGCGCAGGGCTTCGCCTAAACTCCGTGACGATATGACCGAGGTGGAATATGGTGGAGAGGGACACCGCACACGGCTAAGGAACGATCCATAGATCAACTTGTGTGTCTATGGGGTGCCCCCCGCCCTCGTATATAAAGGAGCCAGGGAGGAGGAGGCCGGCCCTAGGAGGGGGCGCGCCAAGTGTGGAGTCCTACTAGGACTCCCTAGTCCTAGTAGGATTCCACCTCCCTTGTTGGAGTAGGAGAAGGGGAAAGAGGGGGAGAGGAAGAAGGAAAGGGGGGCTGCGCCCCTTGTCAAATTCGGACCAGAGGGGGGGCGCAGGCCTCCTTCCTTTTGGCCTCTCTCCTCTATTCCCGTATGGCCCAATAAGGCCCATATACTCCCCGGCGAATTCCCGTAACTCTCCGGTACTCCGAAAAATACCCGAATCACTCGGAACCTTTCCGAACTCCGAATATAGTCGTCCAATATATCGATCTTTACGTCTCGACCATTTCGAGACTCCTCGTCATGTCCCCGATCTCATCCGGGACTCCGAACTCCTTCAGTACATCAAAACTCATAAACTCATAATATAACTGTCATCGAAACCTTAACGTGCGGACCCTACGGGTTCGAGAACTATGTAGACATGACCTAGAACTATTCTTGGTCAATAACCAATAGCGGAACCTGGATGCTCATATTGGCTCCTACATATTCTACGAAGATCTTTATCGGTCAAACCGCATAACAACATACTTTGTTCCCTTTGTCATTGGTATGTTACTTGCCCGAGATTCGATCGTCGGTATCCAATACCTAGTTCAATCTCGTTACCGGCAAGTCTCTTTACTCGTTACATAATGCATCATCCCGCAACTAACTCATTAGTCACATTGCTTGCAAGGCTTATAGTGATGTGCATTACTGAGAGGGCCCAGAGATACCTCTCCAACAATCGGAGTGACAAAACCTAATCTCGAAATACGCCAACCCAACATGTACCTTTGGAGACACCTGTAGTACTCCTTTATAATCACCCAGTTACGTTGTGACGTTTGGTAGCACCCAAAGTGTTCCTCCGGTAAACGGGAGTTGCATAATCTCATAGTTACAGGAACATGTATAAGTCATGAAGAAAGCAACAGCAACATACTAAACGATCAAGTGCTAAGCTAACGGAATGGGTCAAGTCAATCACATCATTCTCCTAATGATGTGATCCCGTTAATCAAATGACAACTCATGTCTATGGTTAGGAAACATAACCATCTTTGATTAATGAGCTAGTCAAGTAGAGGCATGCTAGTGACTATATGTTTGTCTATGTATTCACACATGTATCATGTTTCCCGTTAATACAATTCTAGCATGAATAATAAACATTTATCATGAAATAAGGAAATAAATAATAACTTTATTATTTCCTCTAGGGCATATTTCCTTCAGTCTCCCACTTGCACTAGAGTCAATAATCTAGTTCACATCGCTATGTGATTTAACACCAATATTCACATCTACATGTGATTAATACCCATAGTTCACATCATCATGTGATCAACACCCAAAGGGTTTACTAGAGTCAATAATCTAGTTCACATGGCTATGTGATTAACACCCAAAAGAGTACTAAGGTATGATCATGTTTTGCTCGTGAGAGAAGCTTAGTCAACGGGTCTGTCATATTCAGAGCCGTATGTATTTTGCAAATATTCAATGTCCACAATGCTCTGCACGGAGCTACTCTAGCTAATTGCTCCCACTTTCAATATGTATCCAGATTGAGACTTAGAGTCATCTGGATTGGTGTAAAAGCTTGCATTGTTGTAACTTTTACGACGGGCTCTTTTATCACCTCCATAATCGAGAAACATCTCCTTAGTCCTCACTAAGGATATTCTTGACCCATGTCCAGTGATCTACTTATTAGATCAAAATTGTATTCCTTTGCCAAACACAGAGCAAGGTATACAATAGGTCTGGTTCACAGCATAGCATACTTTATAGAACCTATGACTGAGGCATAGGGAATGACTTTTCATTCTCTTTCTATTTTCTGCAATGGTCGGGTCTTGAGTCTTACTCAACTTCACACCTTGTAACACAGGCAAGAACTCCTTATTTGACTGTTCCATTTTGAACTATTTCAAAAATTTATCAAGGTATGTACTCATTGAAAAATCTTATCAAGCGTCTTGATTTATCTATATAGATCTTGATGCTCAATGTGTAAGCAGCTTCACCGAGGTCTTGATTTGAAAAACTCTTATTCAAGTATCCTTTCATGCTATCCAGAATTTCCATATCATTTCCAATTAACAATATGTCATCCACATATAATATTAGAAATGCTACAGAGCTCCCACTCACTTTCTTGTAAATACAGACTTCTTCAAAAGTCTGTATAAAACCATATGCTTTGATCAACTCATCAAAGCGTATATTCCAACTCCGAGATGCTTGCACCAGTCCATAGATGGATCGCTGGAGCTTGCACAATTTGTTAGCACCTTTAGGATTGACAAAACCTTCTGGTTGCATCATATACAACTCTTCTTTAAGAAAACCATTAAGGAATGCAGTTTTGACATCCATTTGCCAGATTTCATAAATGTGGCAATTGCTAACATGATTTGGACAGACTTAAGCATCGCTACAGTTGAGAAAATCTCATTTTAGTCAACACCTTGAACTTGTCGAAAAACCTTTTTGCAACAAGTCGAGCTTTTTAGATAGTAATACTACTATCAGCACCTGTCTTCTTCTTGAAGATCCATTTAATCTCAATGTCTTGCCGATCATTGGGCAAGTAAATCAAAGTCCATACTTTGTTTTCATGCATGGATCTTATCTCAGATCTCATGGCCTCAAGCCATTTTGCGGAATCTGGGCTCACCATCGCTTCTTCATAGTTCATAGGTTCGTCATGGTCTAGTAACATAACTTCCAGAACAGGATTACCGTACCACTCTGGTGCGGATCTTACTCTGGAAGACCTACGAGGTTCTGTAGTAACTTAATCTGAAGTTTCATGATCATCATCATTAACTTCCTCACTAATTGGTGTAGTAGTCACAGGAACAGATTTCTGTGATGAACTACTTTCAAATAAGGGAGCAGGTATAGTTACCTCATCAAGTTCTACTTTCCTCCCACTCACTTCTTTCGAGAGAAACTCCTTCTCTAGAAAGGATCCATTCTTAGCAATGAATGTTTTGCCTTTGGATTTGTGATAGCAACAGTTTCCTTTGGGTATTCTATGAATACGCACTTCTCCGATTTGGGTTCGAGCTTATCAGGTTGAAAACCTTTTCCATATAAGCATCTCAACTCCAAACTTTAAGAAACGACAGCTTAGGTTTACTGCTAAACCATAGTTCATACGGTGTCGTCTCAACGGATTTAGATGGTGCCCTTTTAACGTGAATGCAGCTGTCTCTAATGCACAACCCCAAAGCGATAGTGGTAAAACCGACAAGAGACATCATAGATCGCACAATATCCAATAAGGTGCGGTTACGACGTTCGGACACACCATATCGTAGTAGTGTTCCAGGTGGCATGAGTTTGTGAAACTATTCCACATTGTTTTAATTGAAGACCAAACTCATAACTCAAATATTTGTCTCCGCGATCAAATTGCAGAAACTTTATTTTTCTTGTTACGATGATTCTCCACTTCACTCCGAAATTCTTTGAACTTTTCAAATGTTTCAGACTTGTGCTTCATTAAGTAGATATACCCATATCTGCTCAAATCATCTTGTGAAGATCAGAAAATAACGATACTTGCCACGAGCATCAACACTCATTGGATCACATACATCGGTATGTATTATTTCCAATAAGTCAGTAGCTCGTTCCATTGTTCCGGAGAACGGAGTTTTAGTCATCTTGCCCAAAAGGCACGGTTCGCAAGCATCAAGTGATTCATAATCAAGTGATTCCAAAATCCCATCAGCATGGAGTTTCTTCATGCGCTTTACACCAATATGACCTAAACTGCAGTGCCACAAATAAGTTGCACTATCATTATTAACTTTGCATCTTTTGGTATCAATATTATGAATATGTGTATCACTACGATCGAGATCCAACGAACCATTTTCATTGGGTGTGTAACCATATAAGGTTTTATTCATGTAAACAGAACAACAATTTATTCTCTTACATAAATGAATAACCGTATTGCAATAAACATGATCAAATCATATTCATGCTCAACGCAAACACCAAATAACACTTATTTAGTTTCAACACTAATCCCGAAAGTATAGGGAGTGCGCGATGATGATCATATCAATCTTGGAACTACTTCCAACACACATCGTCACCTCTCCTTTTTACTATTTTCTGTTTATTCTGCAACTCCCATTTTGAGTTACTACTCTTAGCAACTGAACCAGTATCAAAATGCCGAGGGGTTGCTATAAACACTAGTAAAATACACATCAATAACATGTATATCCAATATACCTTTGTTCACTTTTTCCATCCTTCTTATCCGCCAAATACTTGGGGTAGTTCCACTTCCAATGACCAGTCCCTTTGCAGTAGAATCACTTAGTCTTAGGCTTAGGTCCAGACTTGGGCTTCTTCACTTGAGCAGCAACTTGCTTGTTGTTCTTCTTGAAGTTCCCCTTCTTCCCTTTGCCCTTTTTCTTGAAACTAGTGATCTTTTCCACCATCAACACTTTGGCGTTTTTCTTTGATTTCTACCTTCGCTGATTTTTGCATCGCGAAGAGCTTGGGAATTGTTTTCATCATCCCTTGCATATTATAGTTCATCACGAAGTTCTACTAACTTGGTGGTGGTGACTAGAGAATTCTGTCAATCACTATCTTATCTGGAAGATTAACTCCCACTTGATTCAAGCGATTGTAGTACCCAGACAATCTGAGCACATGCTCACTAGTTGAGAGATTCTCCTCCATCTTTTAGCTATGGAACTTGTTGGAGACTTCATATCTCTCAACTCGAGTATTTGCTTGAAATATTAACTTCAACTCCTGGAACATCTCATATGGTCCATGACGTTCAAAACGTCTTTGAAGTCCCGATTCTAAGCTGTTAAGTATGGTGCACTAAACTATCAAGTAGTCATCATATTGAGCTAGCCAAACGTTCATAACGTCTGCATTTGCTCCTGCAATAGGTCTGTCACCTAGCGGTGCATTAAGGACATAATTCTTCCATGCAGCAATGAGGATAAACCTCAGATCATGGATCCAATCCGCATCATTGCTACTAACATTTTTCAAACACAATTTCTCTAGGAACATATCAAAATAAACATATGAAAGCAACAACGCAAGCTATTGATCTACAACACAATTTGCAAAATACTACCAGGACTAAGTTCATGATAAATTTAAGTTCAATTAATCATATTACTTAAGAACTCCCACTTAGATAGACATCCCTCTAATCCTCTAAGTGATTAAGTGATCCATATCAACTAAACCATGTCCGATCATCACGTGAGATGGAGTAGTTTCAATGGTGAACATCACTATGTTGATCATATCTACTATATGATTCACGCTCGACCTTTCGGTCTCCGTGTTCCGAGGCCATATCTGCATATGCTAGGCTCGTCAAGTTTAACCTGAGTATTCTGCGTGTGCAAAACTGGCTTGCACCCGTTGTAGATGGACGTAGAGCTTATCACACCCGATCATCACGTGGTGTCTGGGCACGACGAACTTTGGCAACGGTGCATACTCAGGGAGAACATTTCTTGATAATTTTAGTGAGAGATCATCTTAAAATGATACCGTCAATCAAAGCAAGATAAGATGCATAAAGGATAAACATCACATGCAATCAATATAAGTGATATGATATGGCCATCATCATCTTGTGCTTGTGATCTCCATCTCCGAAGCACCATCGTGATCACCATCGTCACCGGCGCGACACCTTGATCTCCATCATAGCATCGTTGTTGTTACGCCATCTATTGCTTCTACGACTATCGCTACCGCTTAGTGATAAAGTAAAGCAATTACAGGGCGTTTGCAGTTCATACAATAAAGCGACAACCATATGGCTCCTGCCAGTTGCCGATAACTTCATTTACAAAACATGATCATCTCATACAATAAAATATAGCATCACGTCTTGACCATATCACATCACAACATGCCCTGCAAAAACAAGTTAGACGTCCTCTACTTTGTTGTTGCAAGTTTTACGTGGATGTTACGGGCTTAGCAAGAACTGTTCTTACCTACGCATCAAAACCACAACGATAGTTCGTCAAGTTAGTGTTGTTTTAAACTTCGCAAGGACCGGGCGTAGCCACACTCAATTCAGCTAAAGTGAGAGAGACAGACACCCGCCAGCCACCTTTAAGCACGAGTGCTCATAACGGTGAAACCAGTCTCGCGTAAGCGTACACGTAATGTCGGTCCGGGCCGCTTCATCTCACAATACCGCCGAACCAAAGTATGACATGCTGGTAAGCAGTATGACTTGTATCGCCCACAACTCACTTGTGTTCTACTCGTGCATATGACATCTACGCATAAAACCTGGCTCGGATGCCACTGTTGGGTAACATAGTAATTTCAAAAAAAATTCCTACGCACACGCAAGATCATGGTGATGGCATAGCAACGAGAGGGGAGAGTGTTGTCCACGTACCCTCGTAGACCATAAGCGGAAGCGTTAGCACAACGCGGTTGATGTAGTCGTACGTCTTCATGATCCGACCGATCCAAGTACCGAACGTACGGCACCTCCGAGTTCAGCACACGTTCAGCTCGATGACGATCCCCGGGCTTCGATCCAGCAAAGCTTCGGGGATGAGTTCCGTCAGCACGACGGCGTGGTGACGATTATGATGTTCTACCGGCGCAGGGCTTCGCCTAAACTCCGCGACGATATGACCGAGGTGGAATATGGTGGAGGGGGGCACCACACACGGCTAAGAAACGATCTGTAGATTAACTTGTGTGTCTATGGGGTGCCCCCCGCCCCCATATATAAAGGAGTCAGGGGGGAGGAGGCCGGCCCTAGGAGGGGGCGCGCCAAGTGTGGAGTCCTACTAGGACTCCCTAGTCCTAGTAGGATTCCACCTCCCTTGTTGGAGTAGGAGAAGGGGAAAGAGGGGGAGAGGAAGAAGGAAAGGGGGGCTGCGCCCCTTGTCCAATTCGGACCAGAGGGGGGCGCAGGCCTCCTTCCTTTTGGCTTCTCTCCTCTATTCCCGTATGGCCCAATAAGGCCCATATACTCCCCGGCGAATTCCCGTAACTCTCCGGTACTCCAAAAAATACCCGAATCACTCGGAACCTTTCCGAACTCCGAATATAGTCGTCCAATATATCGATCTTTACGGCTCGACCATTTCGAGACTCCTCGTCATATCCCCGATCTCATCCGGGACTCCGAACTCCTTCGGTACATCAAAACTCATAAACTCATAATATAATTGTCATCGAAACCTTAAGCATGCGGACCCTACGGGTTCGAGAACTATGTAGACATGACCTAGAACTATTCTTTGTCAATAACCAATAGCGGAACCTGGATGCTCATATTGGCTCCTACATATTCTACGAAGATCTTTATCGGTCAAACCGCATAACAACATACTTTGTTCCCTTTGTCATTAGTATGTTACTTGCCCGAGATTCGATCGTCGGTATCCAATACCTAGTTCAATCTCGTTACCGGCAAGTCTCTTTACTCGTTACATAATGCATCATCCCGCAACTAACTCATTAGTCACATTGCTTGCAAGGCTTATAGTGATGTGCATTACCGAGAGGGCCCAGAGATACCTCTCCGACAATCGGAGTGACAAAACCTAATCTCGAAATACGCCAACCCAACATGTACCTTTGGAGACACCTATAGTACTCCTTTATAATCACCCAGTTACGTTGTGACGTTTGGTAGCACCCAAAGTGTTCCTCCGGTAAACGGGAGTTGCATAATCTCATAGTTACAGGAACATGTATAAGTCATGAAGAAAGCAACAGCAACATACTAAACGATCAAGTGCTAAGCTAACGGAATGGGTCAAGTCAATCACATCATTCTCCTAATGATGTGATCCCGTTAATCAAATGACAACTCATGTCTATGGTTAGGAAACATAACCATCTTTGATTAATGAGCTAGTCAAGTAGAGGCATACTAGTGACTATATGTTTGTCTATGTATTCACACATGTATCATGTTTCCGGTTAATACAATTCTAGCATGAATAATAAACATTTATCATGAAATAAGGAAATAAATAATAACTTTATTATTGCCTCTAGGGCATATTTCCTTCATCCACAAGGGTGGAGGGTGCCCCCCTAGGGCGCGCCCCCTGCCTTGCGGCTGCCTTGTGGACCCCCCCTGACTTGAAACCGACGCCAAAAATTCCTATAAATCCAGAAACCCCCAGAAAGAAACCTAGATCGGAAGTTCCGCCACCGCAAGCCTCTGTAGCCACAACAAACCAAATAAGAGCCCGTTCCAGCACCCTGCCGGAAGGAGAAACCATCACCGGTGGCCATCTTCATCATCCCGGCGGTCTCCGTGACAAGGAGGGACTAGTTCACCCTCTAGGCTAAGGGTATGTACCAGTAGCTATGTGTTTGATCTCTCTCCTGCCCCTCTCTCTCTCGTGTTCTTGATTTGACACA